>NW_003852443.1:5820802-5826173 GCF_000181295.1 Otolemur garnettii
GCTGGAGAGGGCTCAGGAAAGCCCCAGTGAGGGGATGACATTTGAGTTGAGACCTGAAGATTGAGGAATCTGTCATGCTAGACAGGGTGAAAAAGTATAGTCCAGTCAAGGAGAAAAGCTGTATGATGTCCTGGGTAGAAAGAAGGGCAGTGGTGGGGACAGGCTTGGGGGTGAGAGAGCAAGAGCTACATTTGACATTGTAGACCACCAAAGGGGAATGGAATTTGGAATTTTATGCTAAGATTGTGACAAAAATCAGTGACTTTGTTTAGCTGTCAAATTGATTTTTAGAAAGTTGAAGTGGATCTAAGTATTTAAAAATTTAGAAATGTATAATTTCATAAAACCCCAATATATTATTTATGTATGTGCACATATGGGTTATGCATGCAGCTTTCCCCAATTATTGAAAATTTTGCTGACTTACAATTTTCTTACCCACTCTGATTGAACACAGTTATCCTGAGTGATGACAGAGCAAGAAAAGTGAAGGTTTTCTGATGCCATAGGAAGTCAGAGCGGCACCAGGAGAGTGGCCTCTTGACTATTCCACATCTATATTCCCCTCTGCACATGACATTGAGGAGAAGTGAGGCCACTCACATAGGTGAGGAAACAGATTTCTGAGCCTGGAGCACAGGGCAAAATTTATGGCTAGTGTTGGACATTTAGGCATCATCAGCCTAACATGTTTGTAAATCAAAGGAATGGGATCACTTGAGAGACAGATAGATATGAAAGTCAAGGGTCCCCAAAGGGACCCCAGGTCGGGATAATATTTAAAACTAAGTTTAGATAGAGGAATAGATGTTATCAAAAGATTAACTGAGATCAACATTAACAGGAAAATCAGAAGCTAAGAGAAAAAGCTATTGAAGGTAAAAAGACATGGTGAACTATGAGGGCAAGTAGTACGTTTAGTGGGTTTGGTAACATGAAGAGACTTGTAGACCTTGACAAAAACCATTTTTGCTGGAAATTCAGAGTTGGTGAGGGGATGTGTGAGAAAGAGGAAGTGAGACAGGGATGAGGTCAACTTGTTGGAGGAATTTTGCAGTGAAGTTTTCTGAGAAGCAGCCTGGAGAATGAGGGTGATGGCAAGAAAAAGATAAAGGGTACAAGGACTTTTAGAGTTGATAGTAATTTTTATCTTTTTTGCCATCTGTAAAGGAGATGAAATTAACAATGACACTTGCAATGTTTTCTAGGAGAATTGAGGGATATTGTAAGCCAAGAAGCAACATTCTATTTGGTGCTCATATACTCTCAGTAAATGGTCATTGTTATCACCATCTCCCATAGAATTCCTTTATCTCTCACATGTGTACTCAAATGATTTTTCTTTTTCCATCTTTACTGGTCCAGATTTGAGTCGTTATCCTTAAGGAATGTGCTGTGGAAGTCAAGTTTGGGAAGGAAATTAAATAGCAAATTATTCATGCCTTTTGCCCACATTTTGGTGGTATTTCAGTTTTTTCTTGCTGTTTTGAGTACTTTGTAGATTCTAGCTATTAATTCTATGTTGGATGTTACCCACTTATTGACTAGGGCATTCTGTCTTATGAACAGAAATCTTTCAAAAGAAAATAGACAAATAGCCAACAAACATAAGAAAAAATGTTTAGCACTGCCAATATAAGGGAAATGCAAATTAAAACCACAATGAGATACCATCTTATCCTTGTCAGATGACCATTATTGAAGAGTCAAAAAACAACAGATGTTTATGTGAATACAGAGAAAAATGACTTTTATACACTGTTGGTGGGATTGCAACCTAGTATAACTGCCATAGAAAAAAGTATGGGTACTCCTCAAAGAACTAAAAGTAGACCTACCATTCAATTCAGCAATCCCACTACTGGGCATCTACCCAAAGGTAAAGCAAAAGATACCTTCACTCAAATATTTATCACAGTACAAGTCACAATCGTAAAGATATGGAATCAGCCTAAGTGTCCATCAATTGATGAGCAGATAATGTGGTATATATATCATGGAGTACTACTCAGCCATAAAAAGGAATGAAATAATGTCATTTGCAGCAACCTAGATGGAACTGGAGACCATTATTCTAAGTGAAGTATCTCAGAAATGGACCAATTCCACATGTTCTGACTAGTAAGGAGCTAAATGATGAGTACACTTGGGTGCAAAAAGATGTCAGGGACACTCGAACCTAAGAAAGGAAAAAGGTGGGAAGGAAGTAAGGGATAAATACTTCCTACCCATCAGGTATAATGAACACTGTTCTGGTGGTGGCACACTGAAAGTTCTGACTTCAGCATTATACAGCGTGTCCATGTAACAATATATTTTTAAAGCTATATATACATAAAAATAAAAATTGTCAATAGAATTAAATAATTATTCAATCATGTACACAAAACTCTGTGTTAGATGTTAGGCTTTTGACTTAGTACAGGCCCTTCCCTTTATTAGTATGCAGAGTTCAGGAGTTAGCAAGACCACCCTTGGGTTAGATAATTCTCTAAAAATTCACAGAGCTCAGAAAACTGATATAATCATGGTTATAGTTTATGATAGTGAAAGAATACAGATGAAAATTGACAGAGCAGACAGGCATGTGAGTCAGGAGACACCAAGGCACAGAACTTCCAGTAGTTCTCTCCCAGTGTAGTGTAGTCACATGGACAGTATCTGTTCCTCCCAGAAATGATGTGTGAGGATACACGTGGACTACCCCCCACAGGGAAGCCCAACCGAATTGTGGTGTACGCAGTGGTTCCTGAAGCAAAGTCACTATCCATGTGGCTAATCTTAGTCTTCAGATCCCCGAAGGTCAATTTGACACCTTGAGGACCAGGGTCCCCCACTTCATATCATGTTATCATAGACTATTGAGCATGGGCCAAGGCTCCAGGTAAACGAAGACATTTAGTCAGGCAGGACATTCCAAGGGCTTAGAGGTTACCTCCCAGAAGCCAAAGGTGATTTGATAAGGTTAATAATTTACTGTACAATTTAAGAACATTAAGGAGATAATACATAAAAGCATAGAAATAAATAAAAACACAAACCTTAACAATATATGATCTAGCTAATTGTTCAATCAGTAAACAGTAGGATAAGAGAATAATAGTAGGATGATCATTTATTATTTACATAATAAAAAGCTGATTCAAACACTGGATAATTCAGAAAAAGACTGAATTTGAGCTGTGAAGTGGTAGAGTGGTAAGAGAAGGTTTCATAGAAAAAGTCCTATCTGACGTGAACCTTGAAGAATTAACTGGATTTAAACTGGTCGAAAAGAAGCAAAGACCATTCTGGCCCAATGAATAGAGAAAGGCAGGCACCGTGTGGAGGCTGTGTGCAAAGGAGACGGTAAAGATACAGGAGGACAATGAGGTAAGACTAGAATGGTGGCATGTTAGTTTCCTGGGTAGCTTAAAACAACAGAATTTCTCACAGGTCTGGGAAGCCAGATGTCCAAAGTCAAGGTGTCACCATCATCATACTTGGTTCTTGGTAGAAAATCAAAGAAAAACCATCCCATGCCTTTCTTCTAGTTTCTGGCAGCATCCAGAAAATTTTGACTTTACTTGTCCTTGTAGATGTATCACTCCAGTGTCTGCCTGTGTCATCTCAGGACATTCTCTCTTTGTGTCCACATCGTTGCGTCTCTGTTTTGTCTTCTTAAAAGGACTCTAATCATTGGATTAGAAACCACTCTAATATGATAAGATCTATGACCTCATCTTAGCTGATTTTATCTGCAAATAAGATCACATTCTAAGGTCCCAGGTAGACAGGAGTTTTGGGTATTGAGGGGAGACTATTCAATTCAGTACAGATAGGCTGAGAAAAAACATGGTCTTGTACAAGGCTGCAGCTGTACAAAAACAATTACGAAAGCATTTCAGGCATTGGCTCTTTACTGGGACAGAGCTAGGCGGTTTTCAGTTTTACTACTTCTGCTGAATGTTCTTTGTCTTCTACCCTCCATTTATTACCCCACTCCTGGAATGCAAGGTTTTTACCATCCCAAGCATCATTGGAACTACTGTCCTTATAGTCTTTAATAACTTTGATTTCTTTTCCTGATTATTTCCAAAGTAAAAAAAAAAGAATACTTGAATATATATATGTGTATGGCGATATAGTGAATCGAGATATATATATCTTTTTTTTTTTTTTTGAGACACAGTCTCATTTTGTTGTCCAAACTAGAGTCCTTTGGTGTCAGCTAGCAATCTGAGACTCCTGGGCTCAAGTGATCCTCCTGCCTCAGCCTCCCAAGTAGCAGGGAATATAGGTGTGTACCACAATGCCCAGGTAATTTTTTCTATTTTTAGTAGAGATGGTGTCTTTCAGTTGCTGAAGCTGGTCATAGACTTCTAGCCTCAAGTAATCCTTCTGCCTCGGCTTCCCAGAGTGCTAGGATTACAGGTGTGAGCCTCTGTGCTCAGCCACTTGAGTATCTTTTAAACACAGTTCAGTGAGCAGGATCTTCCAGTGTCTTTTCAATGGCTTTTTCCAAACACCAGAATACCTTTTATTGCTGCCAAGTGCAATAAGCTTCAAGGGTAGGATTTATGTGGTATGTGTGTGGGGGTGTGTTATAAGGGGGTATCCAGTGAGAGTGAGTGGGTGGGTAGGGATATCATAAAGGCAGTCTCCAAATCAGAATCATCCAGTTTATGATGCACTTTCCCCACCATTCCTGCTAAGGCCCACTTGAGCTATGGTAAGAAAAATTAAAATTTAAATACAAGGCATTAAGAAGACATATTTGCTTATAAAGAGACATAAAGAACAGCAATCTAGGTAAAACAAGGGGATCGTAGTGATTCAGGGAGTGGAGTCTTAGGTAGGCAACCTTGGTGCCACATCCCCAGGAAGAGGAGGGCCCAGGAGAGAGACTATTCCTCCTGTTCTATTTGAATATTTTATTTCCCTGTTATTTCTGATAATAAAAGCAGTTTGTCTTGAAGTTTTGTTTGCTAAGCTAAATTTGCATCTGTGGTCTTTGTGGAAAAGGTAAATTCCTGGATCCTGTCCCAGACCAACTTGGATCAGAATGTTTATGGGTGGAGCCACAAACATATCCCACGATCTCTCAAAATCATTCTTAAGCACACTAATGTTGGCTAAAGACTATAGTAGAGTTTGGTTTGGATTTAATGTGCACAGATATTTAAGAAGGCTAAAGGATTGTTGTTCCACAAATCATTTTTATGAGAGGAATGAAAGTTGTGGTTTTGCTACTTTAAGATATCATCTAACCAGTAAGATTGGCCCATATCACAAAATCCCAAAACCAGAGATGTTGACGTGGATGTGGAGAAAAGGGAACACTTCTACACTGTTGGTGGGAATGCAAACTAATATGTTCCTTTTGGAAAGA
>NW_003852443.1:5826985-5830393 GCF_000181295.1 Otolemur garnettii
TTCATCTCCTTCCTGCCAGCTGCCAGCATCCAACCTTAAGGTATTAATGGTTAGGCTTCCCTGGGCTAATCTGGGAATGCAATCACCATTTTTAATTCCATTTCCAGAGGGGAAAATATTTTTCATTTCAGAGGAATTTGGGGGACATGAGATTTTTGTTTCATTTGACTATTTACTCCTCAAAAATCTGAGATTGGGCTTTGAAAGAGCATAGTCTTAATATCATCTGTATCTTCCTATACCAGCTATGCCCAAAGTTTTGGGACTAGTTTCTAGTCATTTTTAAATTATGTAACTTACCTGTAGTCACCTAGCTTTTTTAGTAATGATAGCAATATTTTTGAATCAATATTTGAAAACTGTTATCTGAGAAGAATATTTGTATTGCTTCCAGGAGCGTGGTGAGAGTGGCTCATATACATTGAAAAAAGAATTACTACCATTTTCAGAATATAATGGCCACTGAAAAGAAAAAAAAAATAGGATATTTGAACTCAGAGCAATTTTAGAAATACCCAAAGAATTTTATTCCTCATCCTCAGAAAGAATAATATTAACTGACTTGGAATGATAAAATGAATTTCATAAAAATGTATTCAGTTTCTTAATATTGTTAGATAATTGATCAAGTTCTGGAACTGCTGGGATTTTTTTCTTATTCAATCGAATTTTCCCTGTTCTTCTGAAGGAATTGAATGCAAAGCAAATGAGAAAGGCAACTTTGCAAAACCTGGATCTTCATCACAAATTTATTACATTTCTCTAATAAGAACCTGCTCTTACCAGGTGTGGATTTCAGGAGATTGTTTTTCCTCGGGGAAAAGAAAAGAGAAAAACTTGACATGCATTCAAAATTTGAGATGTTCTACTCATTACAGAACATTACATTAGCATCTGATTAGTTTGAACTTTTAATTTCTAGCCTAGAGTAATAAAAGGTCAACTAGAACAGTATTTAAAAGAAGACGTGAAGCCTATCTTAACTAGTTTGATGAAAGTATTTCAAATTGTATATAAAACCAGCACATTGTACCCCATAATTGCATTAATGTACACAGCTATGATTAATAAAAAATAAATAAAAGAAGATGTGCTTATCAGGGTCGTAATCAATACTTCTCCAGGATTGTTAGGCTTGTCAGTAAAATCGCCCGTGTTCTTTCTTCATATCTGGTGATTTCTTTTACTCTGGTTTTCAGCATTAACATGCAAAGTACACTGAAGTTTTCACTAACAAAGTTCATTCAAGTAGCGTCAGCACCAGGTGAATAATTTATGTCTGGGATAAGGGTTTCACTTTCACAAGAATATGATATATTCAGAAAAATTCACAGGTTGTGGAGTCACTGGAATAAAGTAGGGGGTCGAATTTTGATCCTTTACTTTTCTGGCAGAGTGATCTTGGGCAGACAACTTCTTTTTTTTTCCAGCCAGGGCTGGGTTTGAACGTGCCATCTCTGGTAAACTTCAGAGTCCTCATCTGCACAATGTCACATTGTTGTTAGAAAAATATTCGTTAAAATATGCCTGCCATATTATAATGTATTAATAAATATTTGTTGTTTTCCCCTCTTTCCAATCCCTAAGCACGAGTCTCAGATGGGAATAACAGCTGCCACGGACGTCACAAACATTTTCTGTTCTGACAAGTACTTGTCCAGAATAGGTTGAGGCTAATGCTGAGGATAATCTGAAAGGCCAACAGTGAAACTGCTTGTTGGGTCAGCAGTGGCAGCAAGGTGGCAAGAAAAGAAATTGGAATCTGATCATTTATGATTTAATGCACAGATTTAAAAAAACGAGTATTTACTGAGAAATGCACAATCATGGCACTTTTACTTACTCATTTAATACTTATTCAGCCTTGTGAAATGAAATCAATAATCCTTCCTTATAAAAGGAAAAACCAAGCCTTGGAAAGCGGTTGTCACTCATCTAAGGCCATATATACATAGTACGGTCTACAGCAGGGCGGGAACAGCAACACACTCGTGTTTGATATGACTTTGCCTAACTCAGGGAGGGACACTCAGTAAACTGCCTCTTCTTTCAAGTCAAAGACTGGCAAGGATCAAACTCTTAAATTCATGTATTACCCTTCAAAGTCAAGGCACACACAGAAACTTGAAGGGCTGCAGGCATTATAGCAGAACAGGAGCACTAACTTTAGAGTCAGACAATCTGGGTTTGAAGCCTGGCTGAGCCACTTGCTGCCCATGTGTCATCAGGCAAATTATTAAGCTTCTTAAGCTTCACTTTTCATCCCCAGAATATGGATAATAATGGTACCCATGGCATAGAGTTGTTGAAGGATTATTTGTAATAATGCCTGTAATACACAATATAGTTCTTGACACATAATTATATATTTATTGTTAGTTGTAATAAGACACTGCAGTCTCAGAGTGTTTCATGGAGCTTGAATTAATGACTTCTTGCATCAGAATCCCTGGGGATTTTGTTAAATGAGAAGATTCCTTGGCCAAGCTTCACACATAATGAATCAGAATATGTGGGAGGTGGTGGTGGTAGGGATTTGTCGTTTACCTAGTTACTAGGTGCAGATGAAATCAGCTACTGATATAACCCATCACCCACCCAGTCTCCACCTCGGAGCCACACCCTGAGTTCCATCTGGGGTATGACACACCCCCCACCACACACACGCATGCACACACATACACACACACACACACAACCATTTTTTATTTTGACAGAGCACCCAATTTGTACCTGGGTGGCTGATGGGTATTTCCCTGGCAACAGAGTCTTGGATCAATCTGTTCCAAGCAAAACTGATGTGATATAGCCAAGCTTTTGCTAGAATGCTAGGGCAAAGGCAGGTGCTCCTTCTGCTGGTTGTGGGCCTGAAAGGATGTACCCAGGAGAATGCTGAAAGGCATCCTGTAATTTTGAGGAGAGTGGAGCCAGAGGCAACAGAGTTGAAAAATGGAGATACAGAAGTCTCATGCTGATTGTGTCATTTGAACCTCCGGCTAGCTATACCTGCAGTTTTCAGTTATTAAGCCAACATATTCCTTTCTTGGTTGGAGTATTTTGGATTATATTTTGTTTTTGTTACGTGTCACCAAAAGCCCTAACAAACAAGATCCTACCAATGCCATTCTTTTCTCAAATGCACACTGACTAGGTCTTTTTTCCACACTTGTACATGACGCAGGATCGCACATGCATTTTCAAGTTCATTTTGCCTATGCTGAAGGCCGGCATACAGCCTCTTAGAGTTCTCTCTCTAAACTGAGACCCAAACCTTAGCCTAGTGGGACACATAACATAAGAACTACCTAACTTTTTCTGCTACTCAGAGGTTATAAAAATCAAATCTTTAAAAGGTACACAGCAGGAAAAACGAATAAGCAGAATAGGCTAGGAGTTAGAAATTTGTCA
>NW_003852443.1:5830581-5832128 GCF_000181295.1 Otolemur garnettii
CAGGCAGCTTGAATTTAATATGAAATCTCCTGAATTTTAAATTAATAATGAATGCAAATTTAAAACATATTCTGTGCCGGCTGACACAGTGAGATCCAAACACTACACCCAAGAAGCAGCCTCTGAAATCTTTCGTAGACCTTCTAAGAGATGCAGAGGAGATAGATATCGGGAAGAAGCTTTCACAAATAAGGGATTATGCCAAGTCCATCTACAAATACGTGGAAGTGAAGAAAGAGAAAAGATTCCTACCTGAACATGCCAAATAAAGGAGAAATGTCTTAGTTCTGTCCCCCACACAGGCTAGCTTAGTAACTGGCATTTGGGCATTTCAGGAGTGTGCCGTGCTCTTTACTCACAGACCATATTCTCCGGGTCAGGAAGCCTTTATCTACTTTTGGAAATTAGGTCATGTTGCTAACAGTCTCTATTTACTTGTATTTTCTTTTTGGAAATCTAGTATAGATTTATGATTTTTTTTCCCCTCTCTCTCTCCAGGAGTTGTGATTGGTCAGAAATGTGGCCCCAGGCAAGTACCCCATTAACCTTATAATCCTGAGGAGCAATAACTAAAGAGCCCATTTGCTTAACAAATTATGTTAACATAGACTAATCTAAACAGCGATAATCCCTTTCTACTTAATATATATTCATTCCACGTTTAGAAATCCAGATATCTGAGCAAGGCACAGAGTGGCATTGCTGAAAATTTTTTTCTAGTAATTTTTATTTCAAAATAGTAAAGGATACAGCAGTGTTGTTGCATAGATGAATCATATAATGCTGAACTCAGGGATTTCAGTGTGCCCATCACTGGAATAGTGTCCACTGTACCTCTTAGGTAAATTTTTTACCTGACCCCATTGCACCCCTACCCCTGAGTTTCCAATGTCCTTTATGATCATATGTACCGTTATTTAGCACCCACTTACTACTGAAAACATGTGGTGTTTGTTTTTCTGTTCCTGAGGTAGTTCATTTTGGATAATGGTCTCTAGTTCCACCCAAGTTGCTACAAATGATATTCATTGCTTTTTTCCGATTGAGTGGTACTCTGTTTGGGGGGGGGGGCGTATAACATTTTTATTTATCCACTCATCAATTGATGGGCACCTATGTTGGATTTTTTTTCTTTGAAACAGAGTCTCACTATGTCACCTTCAATAGAGTGCTGTGGCATCACAGCTCACAGCAACCTCAAACTCTTGGGCTTAAGTGATTTTCTTTCTCTTTCTCTTACCTCAGCTTCCCAAGTAGCTGGGACTACATGTGCCTGCCACAGCACTATTTTTTGATTGCAGTTGTCGTTGTTTAGCAGGCCCGGACTGAGCTTGAACCTGCTAGCCTCAGTATTATGTGGCAGCACCCTCCTCAATGAGCTATGGGCGCCAAGCCACTTAAGTTAGATTTTATAGCTTTGCAGTTGTGCTGTTATAAACATTCAAGTACAGGTGCCTTTTGATATAATGACTTCTTTTCCTTTGGGTAGATACCCAATAATGGGATTGCTAGATCAAATGGTAGAGCTACTTTTAATTCTTTGAAAA
>NW_003852443.1:5851037-5852549 GCF_000181295.1 Otolemur garnettii
GCTTCTTTGGGGGAATTAATATCCTGCTTGGGCAGAGTCATTGAAGAACCAACTTGTACACTCAGGAGTTCCTAGGGCTGTGAACAAAAACTGAAGTCAGGTATTAATTTCAATAGGTTCTCTTGGACACATCTACCTCTAACCTCTGCTCTTGGGAAGACCTGGGATTCAGTTAAATAAGTCATATGTTCCCCATGGTTGAGTCACTTCCAATGGGGCATGAATGATGGTTGGGCACCTACTGAATGTCTGCTGAGCCAGCTTGTTGCTAATTGGCCATATGCCCAGATTATCACAGCCCCCATCGGTTCAGTAACAGACCTGGTTCTTGGGTGAATAACTGCTCACCTCTCTGAGGTGAATTAACTCTTTCAGGGCACTAGGGCACTATATAGCACACTGGGAAAAAAAGTAATTTATTCAATGGCCCCTAAGGATACCCTAGAGTACAGAGAGGAAGCTCAGCAATTTGAAGCTCACATAATAATACTGCAAAGCCAATTAGGGAAACAAGACAAATTAGATGGAAGTATGCTGTGTCCAATTGAGATACAAAGACAGTTTATATGAACAGGATGTAATTGCCTAAGTGGGAATTTGGCTAAGAAAATAAGGCTTTTCTGAGAGGGACTTTGGAAGGAAAGAATGAAGCATGGCTAAGATCTCAGTTCTGTATAAAAACAGTTTGTATGCTTGTGTATTTTAAAAATTTTCAAAGGTGATGTATTTGCCTTAATTGCTCCTGTATCATTGCTGATAATATTGGAAACTAAAATAAAACCTAGTTAGAAACCAAAAATAAAATATATATATAATACACACACACACACACACATATATTTTCAAAGTGTTAAGAGTTTTCTGCATTTTCCACTGTATTTGAGCTATTATACACAAATTTTGAATGCTGAACTTGGAATCAGGAAATTTGGCTTTAAGCCACAGTGCTACCATTAACTAACCATGTGACCTTGAATAGGTTGTTTTCTCTCTCTGGTCCTTAGTTTCTCACCTTCATTAGATAACGTAGGTATTGTGTTGGGCTAGAGATACTTTTAGACAGGATTTGGTGAGAGGGCCTAATGCCCAATTTATCCTAGATCAAAGCCACTAGGAGAATGACAGCTCATGGAAACAGAAGATCACTGCACTGTTATCAGGGCTTTCTGTCCAAAAGTCCAAGACAGGCTCAGGTAAACCACGCTGGAGCATATAGCTTGAGTTTCCCTGTTTTTGAAATGCTAAAGTAGAATTTTACCATACTCTGGTTTACTGCAGGAATAAATGAAAAAGAAAATGCAAGTGACTTGTTTTGCTCAAGAAACTAGGCTCTGGGTGAGGCCTGTCCTTGTGCTGCAAGAGGAATTCAGTGCACAGTAACCCCCTTTTCATGTTCTTCCTGATTATGGCACCCATAGTTAGACTCTCAACTCTAATCCAATAGATTCCCTTCTTGAGGAGGAGTGAGTAAGGAGTGAATGACTTTCTTCATGAGGAGATAAATAGAGTTTT
>NW_003852443.1:5853451-5854814 GCF_000181295.1 Otolemur garnettii
TTAAGTTGCAAAATTTAGCAACTTATGATGAATACTATTGTACTAGTGAGGTATTATGATTTGTGAAAAATCATCCTTTAGATATAGGGGGAAGACACTCTTCAGGGACTGGTCTTGGTAAAGGATTTTCATTGATTATACCTCCTAAGAGAGAAATTCTGAGGCCCTTACATCACTCAGTTAGTGGCAACTTGGCGCACAAAAGGGCAGCGGTTTGAATCCCAAGTGTTTTAAACAATGCAGCAGGTAACTACCTCATCAGTGTTTTTAAATCCCTTAATGCTTATTTGAATTTTTCTTTACAAACACCTACCTAATGAAAACCTTCCATTTTTGTCACCATTAAATGCAAAGTGTTTGTGATTTGGACTCTGAAATTAGGACCTCAACTACATAGCTCCATTTTCCCACTGTTTTATTATCACTACACATTGTTTCTATCTTCTCTGACTTGAAAGATTATCCTGAACAAGATTAAAAATGTAAAGCTTTTGCTAGCCACATTTTCTGTAATAGCTTTGGAAAAATAGCCACACCTTCCTCCCCACTCCCTATATAACTAGATTACATGCTATTTTGTCATCTAGGTCAAATACACATTTTAGATGAGGAAATAAATATCTTTATATAAGCAAGAGAGTCATTTTTCAAATATCATCTTCTTGTTTTCCATATAATTTTTTTGATACCTACAGTCTCCATTTTTATTTTACCCTTTTCTTTCTTGTCTCACTTTCTTTCTCTCTTTGAAATGTTATTTCAGTCTTTCGTGTAGGTCTTCTCTTCTGCAATTAATCACTTCAGAGGAATTCTACATGGACTGGGAATTGAGCAGAGATAAGAAGAGTAGAGGGTGGGGATAGCAGCATCTTTTAATTGCAGCCACCTCACAGAAGCTGTGTAACATCACCTTCTTTTCATAGTTCAAATGAGAAAAAGCAACTCTAGCTGCAAAACTGCAGCTAATATGCCATATTGGCTAAATGAATTAAAAAATAGGCCCAACTATGTGCTACTTTTCACCTTAAAGGAAAGTGAAAGAGAAGGAATAGGAAATGATATTCCATGCAAATGAAAACAAACAGAAAGCAGGAATAACTATACCTATTTCAGAAAATAGACTTTAAGTCAAAAATTGTAAAAAGAGACAAAGTAGGTCCATATACAGAGACAAAGGGGTCATTCATCAAGAGGATATAACAATTGAAAATATATACACCCAACATCAGAACCCCTGAATATATAAAGCAAAAATTAAAGAGTATAAGGGGAGACATACACTGTAACACTTTAATAATAAAAGATTTCAATATCTCACTTTCAACGTTAGTTCATCAAGAGAAAAGTTCAATAAGAAAACTTT
>NW_003852443.1:5855341-5857665 GCF_000181295.1 Otolemur garnettii
ACTAGAAAAGTAATAGGAAACATCAACAAAACTGAGTAGGGTTTTTAAAAAAGCTAAACAAAACATACAAACCCTTAGCTATGCTAACTAAAAGAAAAAGTCTCAAATAATTAAAATCAGAAATACAAAAGAAGTCTTTAGAACTGATAACACAGAAATACAAAGGAGCATAAGAGATTACTGTGAACAATTACACAACAACAAATGGACAATCTAGAAGAAATTGGCAAATTCTTTGAAACATATAACCTACACCAAGACTGAATCATGAAGAAATTAGAAATCTGAACAGGCCAGTGATGAGTAAAGAGATTCAATCACTAATAAATTCTCCCATCAAACAAAAACCCAAGACCAGATAGCTTCACAGCTAAATCTTCCAAACATTTAAAGAATAACTGATACATATCCTTTATAATTTCTTTTAAAAAATTGAAAAGGAGAGAATATTTCCAAACTCCTTTCATGAGGCCAGCATTAGACTCATAACAAAGCCAGACAAAAACATTGTAAGAAAAGAAAACTAGGCTGGGCGTGGTTGCTCACACCTGTAATCCTAGCACTCTGGGAGGCAGAGGTAGGCAGATTGCTTGAGCTCAGGAGTACAAAACCACCCTGAGCAAGAGTGAGACACCATCTCTACCTAAAATAGAATAAAACTAGCTTGATGTTGTGCTGGGCCCCTGTAGTCCTAGCTACTTGGGAGGCTAAGGTAAATTGATTGCTTGAACCCAGGAGTTTGAGGTTTCTGTGAGCTATAATGCCATGGTACTCTACCCAGAGCAACAGAGTGAGTCTCTGTCTCAAAAAGAAAGAAAGAAAGAAAGAAAGAAAGAAAGAACAAAGAAAAAAGAAAAAAAAAAGGTAGGCCAGTATCCCTTTTTGGATTAATAATGTAGATGCAAAAATCCTCAATTAAATACTAACAAATCATATTCAACAATACATTAAAAGGATCATTCACTATGATCAAATGAGATTTATCCCTGGAATGAAAGTTTGGTTCAACATATGCAGAGCAACAGATTCAGAAAAAGCACTTTACAAATCTTTCCATGTTAAAAACTCTCAACAGATTATGTATAGAAGGAATAATCCTCAATATAATAAAGGCCACATGTGATATCTGACAAGTATGCAAACTCATCCTAGAAAAACTCATCCTACATACCTCATTGCTGAATATCATTACAGTCACCTTTGAAGTGCTCCTTTTGGAAAGTTATGCACCAATGCCAGTGCCTAGTCCACCTTTCAAAGCAATTTTGGATTTCTTTTTCTGGAGTGGCCATCAAATGTTATCATATTACTCTTGATGTCCTGGATGCCATCAAAATGTCTTCCTTTCAATATTTCCTTTATTGTCAGATAAAGAAAAAAGTCATCAGGGGCTAGATGAGGTGAAAAGGGATGGTGTTCCAATACAATTATTTGTTTATTGGCTAAAATCCCCCTCGAGGACAAGTGCCAAGTAAGCTGGTGCATTGTTGTGATGCAAGACCTGTGAGTTGTCCAAGATTTTCAGCTAAGATTTTCCTGTTTCTTTATCAATGTTTACTTTAAAGTTATGATTCTAACAGGCAGCTGACAATTTTGATGCATAACTTGATGAAATTTTGTGATGTTTTAGTGACTTCTACTTATTACTGGCCACCCTGACCTTTCTTTATCACTGATACATTTTTCCCCCTCAGAGAAATGTTTGATCCATTTGTACGCTGCTGTTTTCTTCATAGTATTATCCCCATAAACTTGGACTAACATGTCCCTGATTTCACTTCCACTCTTGCCAAGTTTAACAAGAAATTTACAAATGTTTGTTTATTGTGCTAATTCAAGCTCCAGTGTTCTCATGACAGTACATAAAAACACTCAACAACAATGAACACCACTCAGCCAGACACTGCCACATGTTGACATGAACACAATGTGAAACACTTTTATACCAAGGTTTTGAAACCTTACCACATTGTTTGTTCATTGCTGCCAACATAAGTGCCTGCTGGCACTTATGCCTGCCTCATAAGTTTGTGAATTTAATTTTTATATCACATATGACAAGCCCACAGTTAACATCATACTCAACAGTGAAAAGTTGAAGGTTTTCCCTCTATGATCAGAAACAAGACTTTGCTTCTTGGCCCCTTGGCTATGATCGAATGTAACAACAAGATAAAAATGACTACTCTGACCTTTTTTGTTCAGCATAGTACTGGAAGTCCTCTTGGTCAGAGAAATTAGGCAGGAGAAATAAATGAAAAGCATCCAAATAGAAAAGGATGAAGAGAAATTGTCTCTGTTTGCCAATGTCATGATCTTATACA
>NW_003852443.1:5859021-5860386 GCF_000181295.1 Otolemur garnettii
AACTTCATTAAAGACTGAAATGTAAGACCTGAAGCCATATAACCATTAGAAGAAAACAAGGAAAAAGCTCCCTGACATTGGTCTTGGCATAGAATTCTTGGATATGACCCCCAAAACACAGGCAACAAAAGCAAAAATAGACAAATGGTATTGCACCAATCTAAAAAGCTTCTATACATCAAAGGAAAAAAAATAATGAGGGAAGAGACAATGTTCAATTGGGAGAAAATATTGTAAATCATACATTGGATAAAGAGCTAATACCCAAACTACACAAAGATTAAAACTACTTAATAACAAGAATAACAAGAAAACAAATAACCTGATTAAAGGCAAAGGACCACGATAGACATTTCTTAATTAAAAGAAAGATAAAGATAAACTAGGGGCCAATAGGTATATGAAAAAAATCATCAAGGAAGTGTGAGTTAAATCCAAATGAAATGTTAGTTAACACTGGATTGACTATTATTAAAAATATGCAAGAAAACAAGTGTTGGTGAGGATGTAGAAAGAAGAGAAACCCTATACACTGATGGTATTGTAAATAAGTATGACCACATTGGAAAGATGCAGCTTCCTCAATAAACTAAAAATAGAATTACTGTGTGTGGTCTAGTGCTGTGATTCATACCTATAATCCTAGCATTCTGGAAGACCAAGGTAGATGGATCTCTTGAGCTCAGATCAGCCTGAGCAAAAGTGAGACCCACTCCATCTCTATAAAAACAGAAAAAACTAGCCAAGTGTCATGGCAGGCACCTGTAGTTCCATCCCCACTGCTGGATACATAACAAAAGGAAATGAAATAAGTATGCTGAAGAGATGTTTGCACTCTCATTTTCATTACAGCATTATTCACAATAACCAACATACAGAAACAATCTGTGTCTATCAATGAATAAATGGATGAAAAATATGTTATGTAACACATTTATATGTTATATAATGGAATACTATTCAGGCATATAAAAGAAGGAAATTGACCTGGCCTGGGGCATGGCCTCGGAGAACAAAGAGGCTTTTGGTTATTCCCCTTCCTACCCCATCCCTTAATTTTATTCTTTTGAAGAGTCTGCATTTCAAGCTGTCAAGGTGAAGAGTGACTACAGAAGGGAATACTACTCATTTCAGGTGTGCCATGCCTGAAAGCACCAGGAAGTCGAACGAGAGATCACCTGATACACGAACATATGATGTTCCATCTGCTCATTGATGCATAGGCAGCATTTACACATTAACCGATATATTACTGTATGTCATCTCTTTGATGATTGCTCGTCTTCTTTGTATCCTGTCTTATGATTACAACACATTTGTGATAATCAATGTTTACTCTAAATTAACCATGTTTTGTACCACGAA
>NW_003852443.1:5861151-5862175 GCF_000181295.1 Otolemur garnettii
TGTTTGTAGTGATGCTTCTAGGGCCATGGATGGGAAAATTGCTGAGGCTGTAACTTTGATAAAATATGTGGCTCCTGAAAGCACCACTAGTCACTGCCTATTATATAGACATGCACTAGCAGTTAAAATAATGCCCCCATCTCTAAAAAATGTGTTAGATCAGGCAGTACACATCATCAACTATATTAAAGCTCGACCACATCAATCCAGACTATTAAAAATTTTATGTGAAGAAATGGGTGCCCAACACACAGCACTTCTCCTAAATACAGAAGTGAGATGGCTTTCTCGCGGTAAAATTCTTGTTAGACTTTTTGAGCTTCGACGTGAACTATTGGTTTTCATGGATTCTGCTCTTCGACATCTGATTATTGGACAAATTCATCTTGGCTGGTAAGACTTGCATATCTTGCAGATATTTTTACTAAATTAAATGAGGTTAATCTGTCAATGCAAGGGGAAAATGTGACGGTCTTTACAGTATTTGATAAAATGTCATCATTGTTAAGAAAATTGGAATTTTGGGCCTCATCTGTAGAAAAAGAAAACTTTGATTGTTTTCCTATGCTCAGTGACTTTTTGACTGAACTTAATTCTGCAGTTGATAAAGATATTTGCAGTGCCATTGTACAGCACCTAAGGGGTTTGCGCTCTACTCTGTTAAAATATTTTCCCGTAACAAAAGACAATAATGCTTGGGTTAGAAATCCTTTTACAGTAACTGTTAAACCTGCCTCATTAGTAGCATGGGACTACGAGAGTTTGATTGATTTAACGTCTGATTCTCAAGTAAAACAAAATTTCAGTGAACTTTCACTAAATGATTTTTGGAGTAGCCTAATTCAAGAATACCCAAGCATTGCAAGTTGTGCAGTTTGCCTACTTCTTCCTTTTGCTACAATGCACTTGTGTGAAACAGGGTTTTCATCTTATGCTGCAACAAAAACAAAATATAGGAAAAGACTTGATGCAGCACCTCATATGCGGATCCGACTTAGCAACATTACACCTAATATTAAGCGGA
>NW_003852443.1:5862691-5893601 GCF_000181295.1 Otolemur garnettii
AACAAAAAATGTTTTTATAGAAAATTTTCTCTTTTCACTTTTTGTCCACTGCATTTATTTATTGACGTATATATTTATTTACATATATTTATATATATTATAAATATATATGTATATATGTTATATATTTATATATACATTTATTTTATATTTATTTTTATATTATAAATATATACTATATATATTTACATAGTATATATATTCTATATTTAAAAATTGCTAAAAGACAAAGGTTTAAATGTTCTCACAAAAAATAGAAATAAATCGATATGCTAATTGGCTGATTTGATCATTCTACAATACACATATGTTTCAAAATATCATATTATACCCCATGAATATCTATAATTAACTGTCAATTAAAAATTAAAGAAAACAAACAAAAAAAGTAACGCTGCCATACCGCTGCCATTTCCTACCTAAAAACACTTCATGAAAGTACTGATATAAGTGATGTTCCTAGTACATATTAGGTACAAAATAATGCTTGCTGAATCATCATTTTGTTGCAGCTTTCTGAGGCAGGAAATGGGGCTTACTTTATGGGCCTGGATTTATGATCTAATGGTAGGGAGCAAATCCTCTCCTGTACCCCATGTCTGTCTCCAAATTTTACTAATGATTTACGTCAGGAATCACTAAACATAATTGGTTTTGTAATGGTGGGAACTCAGTCCATATTTACTTGTAATAGACTATTCCTTTCAAGGCACAGGATACTGTTATTACACACAACAGAAACAAGAGAAAACACGGGCTAATGAAGACGCCCAGTTAATTCTTTGTTTTCACACTTGCCCTGCTTTAACCTTCAGACACTTAATGAACAATGTATATCGCTGTGTCTGACCATGGGCTCTGCTTCCACTCCAGGGTCTTCTGTCAACCACGGCCCCATTGGGTTTTTACTGTCAGCCTTGGATAGAATAAAACTGCTTCCCACACTAAGTACCCAGGGTTCCCCTCATCCTGATCAGCCACACATTTTAGCCATCCTTGGTCACCCACCCAAAATGGAAAACTCTTCTTTCACCTCCTCGACCTCACAAACTTGCCCACAGCACGCTAGGGAAGACTTGCTTCCTGTGAAACTACCCTCCACTTCTCAACCCATTCAAAGAAGTCTGCCTCTCTCTCTTTGCCTGGTTCTTCCTGCATCTCCCCAGAATGGAAGATGCTCGTTCACCTGAACATAAGTGGCACAGATTCAAGAAACTGTGGGGCCTTTTCCAACATCCTAACAATAGAATGAGTGTTTACAGGGCACATTCTATGTGGAGGCACTGACTAGACTAAGCACCCTCTGGGGTTTAGATTATTTATTTCTCTTATCATCTCTTATGATTTACATGTAACAATTATTTACTGAGTACTTACCATAAGCCAGGTGCTGTTTTAAGCACTTTACTTGTTTTAATTTGAGTTTCTCCAGAAGCCAATCTTGAGAAAAAGGAAAGATCTGGGGACAAATAGTGTATTAGGACATGATTCTCAAGAAACACTAGTGTGAGTGGAGTGGGGAAGTGAGGCAGGAGCATGGACATAGCTGATAGAGTGTGTGTTATCAAACAAATTACTGCGACAGGTAAAATCTGGGTATAATGGAAAACTATGGGAGCTAATGCAGAACACCATCCTCAGAGTCATTCCACCTAGGGCTTAAGGGAGCTGCGATATTTATACAGCAGGTCCCATTAGTCACTGGTTAAGGGGAACAATGGAGAGCTGACTACAGGCACACAAATGGCTTTTCAGATTGTTGAGATCTTGCTGGAGCCAAAGGCCATTCATTTGTAATAAGAGAATGCCCTTACTTCTGTGTGAGCACCCAACCTCCTAATCTCTACATCTTCTCCTTGGCCTTTAAACTTGTCAGCAGTTGAATCTCTTTGTGCTCCTTCACTTCTTTCTGTGGTCGTTTTACCTTCCGTTTTCCTGTGTGCCCTCACCAAGTGCCTACTTGGAAACTCTCACTTTCATCACCATCTTCTCTTTAGATTCTGTCTTCAAACCATGTTTTCTTTTCATTTCATATTCATTCTCAACATGCAAACTTGTTCAAACCTTTCCCCTTCTTAAATTAAAACGCCCCTTGATCTTACCTCCTCCTGTGCTGCTCCCTGCTTTTCCCTCTTGCTTGATATCTCTAAAGCGTTTGTCCAGCTCACTACATCCGAGTGTCCCTCATGCACCCTCCCTTGAGACTCCATCCTTACTCCAGTGATTTTCTTTAATCTTCATGTTAGTTTACTTTTCTCTAGTTCTTATATATACCTTAAGTGGCTATTTTATTTTTCATTTGTTCTCTTATCTTTTGGGTCAAATCTTCTCTCTGACTGTGACTGACTCAGTCTAGGTCTTACCTTTACTATAACAGCCTTCTAATTTATCTTCTTGCCTCTATTTTATTCCATTTCAATTCTTCTCTTCCTAAAAGGCACATATGACCACATCACCGGCCTTCCTTTAAAAGCCACCTATAGTTCCTCAAGACCCTCAGAGTTAGCCGTGGGTTCTTCGGCACACATGTGGGTCCCTCATGGTGTGACATATCCTCACCCAGTCCCACCCCACTCCACCTCGTGTCTTCCCCTTTCCGCCCTAGGCTCTCCCATCATTCTAGGCCCTACTACTCTGGGAGACATGCTCGCCTACCCATGCTTCTGTCCAAGCCACAGTTCCTGCCTGGAATACCCCAGGCTCATTGCCCATGTTCCCAACATATATAGACCACTCTTATCCAGAAAAATGACTATTTGTTCTTCTAGCTCAGCTCCACCTTTGGGAGATCTGTCTCTCTAACCTACCCGATTTTGTTTGGATGCCCTTCTCTGTGATTCCACAGCACCAAATAATTTCCAATAACAAATTTGAGTTTGTTAAATAGAAGGACCACATTGTATATAATTTTGCAACTTAAGCACCAAGCACCATACATGGCATACAACAGGTGTTCAGCCTCTATGTGTGTAATATCAAGCTTCTAAAATTTCTGTCTTAACACTAACATCTAAGCCACCTTTTAAGAAAAACATTTAATGGCATCATTTCTTATGTAATAATATGTTTTTGTGTTTGGAACTCCTATTGGGCTGGACTTTCTCATCCTACTTTTAATATGTCTTATATACGTAGTCAGGTAACTATAATAATGTGTGTCAGTGGTCTGTAAGATCATAAACTCATACATTTACTGCACTTTTCTATGAGTAGATATGTTTGGATATACAAATACTGACCACTATGTTACAGTTGCACACTATATTCAGAACAGTAGTATGTGTGCAAGCTTGTAGCCTAAGAACACCAGGTGTTAGGCAGGCTATACCAGCTGGATAAGTGAGATCCTATGATATCTGCGCAATGATAAGATTGCTTAACCACACATTTCTCAGAACGTATCCCCATTGTTAAGTGATGTGTGACTGTATCTAAAATATTTTGGGGGTATAAAGGTAAGTAAAATTAGAAGGATGAACTTTTTATTTCTTAAGGCAAACTTACAAGATAGATGATTCCAAAGATGTATCTTTAGAGACAACTAAAAGTCATCAATTTAATGTAAGTGTGAAATGTCTACTAGCTTCCATCACAATGACTAAATATTTCAAATAGCTATTTTCTTAAGTAATTTTTTAAAATGTGTACTTCATTTATGTGTCAGGAAAATGTACCATTTCATTTGATTAGTGTAAATCAAATTGCTACAGACTGCTCTCTCAACCAACAGCACATGGTTTCAGATGCACATTAAGTAGTAAATCAACTTTATTGGAAATGCTGGGCCTCATCTTTTCAGAGAGAAGGCTGTGCACTTTTTCCAGAGGCGCAATAATTCTTTTACATTTCTGGAGTCTCTTTAGTAAATTGCTCCTATTTAGTAAATTATCACTGCTAAATAGCCCAAAGTAATGAAAGTATTAAGTGTCCCAAAGTCACATCCCTGTGATATTCCTGAGCTTTCACCTGACTGCATTTAGCCTTCTCTCCTTATCCTTTCAGAGATTTCTCAGATACCTTTGGCAAACTTTTGACAAAGATTTGCCAGCATCTGCTGGCTGGGTGTTATGTTTTACGGTCTGCTTCTAGGAGCTTTTGGACTAAAAGACATTCAATAATTAGAACACAGTAAGGTGTTTAACAAAAGAATACAATGCTGCAAGAGAGGGCTGAAAGCTATTGTTTGTGGCCAGCATCACACTTATGTGCATCTGTTAAATTAATTCATTTCTATGGTTTTTTAAAGAGTAAGACTGGCTCTGTTTCACATTTAAATGTGTTTCATCCATGATCTGCAAAATCTGATTTTAAGTACTGCTCAAAAAACAATACTATGTATTATGTTTTTTAAAAAAAGCTTTGTTAGGTAGACGAAGGTGCATTTTGCTATGAAAAGGTTCCTTGCTGGGCAGCATAAAGTATGGCATAGGGAAATCTTCCTCTTAAATCAAAGCAATTTGACCTAGGCCTTTCAACATAAGATGATTACTTCAATATTTGATTGAAAATGCACATGCATTGAATCTGCTCAAATATGACAGCCAGTGTTTTCTAATCTCTGGTCTTACACATATTAAGTTAACACATTTTAACTGCCTTGTAGGAGGACATTTTAGCCCACGTGGTTTTAGAAGCAGTTCTTGCTACATGCTTCATCAGTTGCAACTGTAGATTGAACGGTCCTTTAAAAGCACTGCCATAAATATTTCTGCAAATGAGTGATCTGTTCCCATTACATCTGCTAATGCTATCTTATGGCAGAGCAAACAAATAGTTCAGACATCACATCACTGCACACAGGAATAGTAAGGGGCACTCTGGCGGGGTGCAGCATGTCACTGGGAATTGCATTACTGATTGTCTTTGAGGAGCAAACCTGTTTTCTCAGAGACATATTTCTTGACAACCTGTGACAAGGAAATCTGTGAATGTTCAGTGAACAAAGAATAATGCAAATATATATATGTTAAAAAGCCACAAACTTTAATCTCTACAGCTTCTGACAAAATATAAACATTTTCTTGGGGCTAATATTTTGAAAAAAATATTATAAGGGAGAAACACATGAAAACTAAAATACATCATTGCCTCTAAATATAAAATATGATATATTTATAATAAAGTTTAAAGCTGTTTTAAAATTATGGCTTGCAAATTTATTTTATTCTGAAGTCTAAACAGGCTTTGTCAATAATCACTCTGATAATTTTATATCTCACAGCTTTCTCTGCAAAAAAATTTATCTGAAATTGTTTATACCTTTTCTCAATCTAATGATTATTATTTTTATCTGTGAGACAAAGAAGAATGAAAATATTTTCCACTTTAATGGCAGTTTGAGATGGACTTCTGCATGAATGGTTAAAAAGACAGATCTGTCTTTGGAGAAAAAGATTATTTGTTGTTTTCAAAAGAAAGTAACTTAAATAGGGAAAAATATTCTTATTTTTTAAGATAGTACAACAAACTATGGAAGATCGACTGGTAATATTTTTTATGATCAGTCACATCATCTCATGTTATCTCCAGAATGGGGCGATTATAACTACAGATATAATATTTGTAGAATCAAGCTTCTCATCTTTATATCAAAGCCAATAATCTGTCAATGAAAAGGCTGGTTAGTACTCTTTTATTTGTCTAGGATGCAAATTCTTTGCTTGGCAGCTTGAAATAAAAAGCTTCATTTTAAAAATCAAATAAAGAGCTTTACTGCTCACGTGAATCAACAAATTCCAGAAGTCTTATAACATGTGCTAGCTCCATTTGCTGTGAGTTAGACTAAATAACCTGTTCCTTTCTTAGCTACCTTTTTCTGCTTTTGAAGTGTCTAATGTGTGATCCTATATATAAATACATCCAAACAATTAAAGAGATAACTCTGTTAACAGAATTTTCTTGTTCTGAGGTTTGCATAGGGGATGGCTTTCAGACTTTTTGAAGAAACAACAAAGTACTCAGAAAGATGGTTGCATAATGATTAAGAAAGTTTTTGTTTTTAGTTTTAAAAGTAGAAAATGGAGCATAGAAACATGCTATAACTTCTTCCAGTTGCACTGCTCACTGGGACTAGGACAGAGATCTTTTGGGTTCCTCTTTTCCTCCTCCCACATCTTCCTCAGTAGTTACATAGACTGGAAAAACCAGCTCCCACTGTAATGAACTGATCATCCTGGGTGGCCCATTGAAATTTCAGCCACCTGGTTCCTTTTTTTCCTGATTCCCCAAATTCTTTTCTCCTCAACCTAGTACAAACATTACAATCTCAGAGCACGAAGTGCCAGTATTAGGGAGCCAGCACAGGCAGTACCTGGCTTATAAATGAGATAGGTTCTGTGGGTTTGTTCTTAAGTTGAATTTCTATGTAAGTTAGAACAGGCACACTTACGGTTACCTGTAATAGCCCCTTTTTTGTAACTGGGAGTAGTATGTCAGCTGGATGTTTGTAACTCTGGGACCGCCTGTATTCTGCTTTGAAAACTTGTAGCATAAAATAAATTTAGCTAGATAACAAGCGTTCATGGAATTTAAAGTGTGCAAGAGCATTCATCACTGCCAACATTGCCAAGTAGAATTAAGCTGAGGCCCTAAAGGAAACGATACACCAAACAACAACAACAAAACAGCAAAGAGCTGGTGCCTTCCCAAGCCTCCAACGTGTACTGGAAGGGATTCCCATTCACAGCTACGCAGATCATTCCATTTATTAACTTTTATTCAGACTTTTACTGGGTGACGGGAAAAAAAAAATATAGAAAGGCACAAGTCACATAGTCCTAGTCCTAGGAACTCTCTTTTGAAAAACTAACATAGTTACCCTTATGGGTGTATTTGCTAGGCCTTTACATGTGCAGAACACTGTCCATGTTAAGGAATAATAAGACTCAAGAAAAACACATTCTTCTTTCTACCTCAAGGAACTTTCAGTCTGCCTATTCAGCAGCTTGTGCCACACAGTCAGCATGGGGTTCACAAAGACCAAGCAACTCCTGTGACTGATTTGTATTCACTCAGTTAGAGGAAATACATCCTGAAGATTTATTTATTTATTTATTTATTTTCATTTTGGAGGATTCATCAAGGGCACAAAGAACCAAGTTATACTGATTGCTTTTGCTAGGTAAGTTCTCTCTTATAATTGTGTCCCACCCCCAAGAGTTGTGTCACACACTGTGACCCCCCTTTCCCCATATCCCCACCCCTCACCATGTACTAGGTCATCAGTTGTCTTCATATCAGAATTGAGTACATTGGGTTCTTGCTTCTCCATTCTTGTGATCCTTTACTAAGAAGAATGCATTCTATCTCCATTCAGGTTAATACAAAAGATGTAAAGTCTCCATCTTTTTAATGGCTGAATAGTATTTCATCATATACATATACATATCATAATGGGATTGCAGGATCAAATGGGAGGTCTATTTTCAGTTCTTTGAGGATTCTCTATACATAGACATTTTCACAATGTTGATTCTTCCCTCCCCTGAGTGTGGTATATCCTTCCATTTGTTAATATCTTCTGCTATTTCTTTTCTTAGGGTTTCATAATTTCCTTTATAGAGGTCCTTCACCTCTTTTGTTAGGTATATTACTAGGTATTTCATTTTTTTGACGCTATGGTGAAAGGAATTGTGTCCTTGATTAGCTTCTCCTCTTGGCTGGTATTGGTATATATGAAGGCTACTGATTTGTGGACATTTGTTTATATTCTGAGACATTGCTGTATTTTTTTTTTTATCACTTCCAGGAGACCTGTGGAAGTATAAGGTCATCTTGTTGGCAAACAGCAAGAGTTTGACCTCCTCTGCCCCTATTTGGATGCCCTTTATTACCTTTTCTTGCCTAATCATATTGGCAAGAACATCTAGCACTATTTTGGAAGAGTAGTGGTGATAGAGGACTACCTTGTCTGGTTCCTGTTCTAAGCGGAAAAGCTTTCAGTTTTACTCCATTCAGTATATTATTAGCTGTGGGATTGCCATAGATGGCTTCAATCAGATTCAGAAATGTGACACTTAATGCTGATATTCTTAAGTGTTCTAATTAGAAAAGGATGCTGGATTTTACTGAATATTTTTTCTGTATCTATTGAGAGGATCATATGGTCTTTGTTTTTGCTTCTGTTGATATGGTGAATTACATTTATAGGCTTGTGTATGTTAAACCAGCCTTGCATTCCTGGAATGAAACCTACTTGATCGTGATGAATGATTTTTTTTAATAAGTAGCTGTAATCTATTGGCTAGGATTTTACTGAGAGTTTTTACATCTATATTCATTAGTGAAATTGGTCTAAAGTTCTCCTTTTTAGTTGGGTCTTTTCCTGGTTTTGGTATAAGGGTGATGTTTGCTTCATAGAAGGTGTTGGGGAATATTCCTTCCTTCTCAATTTTTCGGAAAGGTTCCTGCAGTATGAGTATAAGCTCCTCTTTGAAGTTTTGATAGAATTCTGGTGTGAAGACATCTGGATCAGGGCATTTTTTTGTTGGGAGATTTTTTTATTGTTTCTTCGATCTCAGTTCTTGAAATCAGTCTGTTCAAGAGATCTATTTCGTCTTGGTTAAGTCAAGGGAGAGGGTACAATTCCAGGTATTGATCCATGTCTTCCACATTGTCAAATGTCTAGGCATAGAGTTTCTTGTACTCAGAGATGATCTTTTGTATCTCTGTGGCATCTGTTGTCATTTCCCCTTTATCACTTCTGATTGAGGTTATTAGAGATTTTACTTTTCTGTTTCGAGTTAATCTTCCCAAAGATTTATTAATTTTATTCATTTTTTGAAAAACCAACTTTTTGTTCTATTAATTTTCTGAATGATTCTTTTCTTATCAATTTCATTAATCTCTGATTTAATTTTGGTTATTTATTTTCTTTTGCTGGGTTTGGGATTAGACTGTTCTTTTTCCAATTCCATAAGATGGTTCATGAGTTTCTTGATGTGTTCTCTTTCTGTTTTTTGAATGTAGGCATCTAATGTGAAAAATTTCCCTCTTAAGACTGCTTTTTCTGTATCCCACAGGTTTTGGTAACTTGTGTCTTCACTATTGTTATGTTTAAAGAATTTAACAATTTCCCCTTTTATCTCTTCTTGAACTCAACTGTCATTCAACATAAGGTTGTTTAATTTCCAAGGCTTTATGTGTAGATGAACGTTTTTGTTGGAGTTGAGTTCTACCTTTATTGCCTTGTGGTCTAAGAAGATACAAGGTATAATTACTATTCTTTTAATTTTGCTGAGGTTTGATTTTAATCCCAGGATGTGGTATATTTTGGAGTACGTACCATGGGCTAAGGAGAAAAATGTGTATTCTTTAGCTTTGTGATGGAGTAGTCTGTATATGTCTATTAATTCCATTTATTCTAGGTCACATTTAAGTCCTTTGTATCTTTGTTTAGTTTCTGTTTAGAGGATCTGTCCAGTTCTGTATGAGGAGTGTTAAAATCTCTGGCTACTATGGTGTTATGGGATATCATATTGCTCAGACCCATCAAGGTCTTTTCATAAATCTGGGAGCATTTAAATAGGTGCACAAATATTTTAAATTGAAATGTCTTCTTGCTCTGTTGTTCCTTTGATCTGTATAAAGTGTTTTTGTCTTTCCTAACTTTAGTTGCTTTAAATCCTATCGTATCTGAAAATAAGTTTGCAATCCCTCCTTTCTTCTGATTTCCATTTATGTGAAATACTGTTTTCCATCCCTTAGACCTGAGACTTGATTTGTCCTTCAGGGTTAAGTGTGTCTCCTGGAGATAGCATAGGGATGACTTATGCTTTTATAACCCATCAGCCAGCCTATACCTCTTCAGTGGTGAATTCAGTGCATTGACATTTATTGAGAGAACTGATAAATGTGGTGGAGTTGTATTCATTTATTGGGTGAAAGTCTGTTGTGTAGTTATATCCTATGTGCCATTGTGGAAGTTAAGTTTTGACCTTTAGCTTCTGCATGCTTACTTTTCTGGTGGTCCATTGTGATGGTCAGTATTGAGAACAGGTCTCTACCATTTCCTGTAGAGCTGGTCTTTTTGTGGCAAATGTCCTCAGTGCTTGTATATCTGCAAAAGATTTGATTTCTCCATCAGTTTTGAAACTTACTTTAGCAGGATACATAATTCTGAGCTTAAAATTGTTTTGTTTAAGAATGTTTAAGGTGGATGACCATGCTCTTCTGGTTTGGAAAATTTCAGTTGAAAGGTCTGCTGTCACCCTAATGGCTCTGCCTCTCTATGTCAGTTGGTGCTTACTCCCAGCTGCTTGTAGAATTTTTTCTTTCATCTTGACTTTGGACAGGTTCATTACAATGTGTCTTGAAGAGGCTCTGTTTGAGCTGAGATGACCTGGGTTCAATACTCATCTGAAAGGAGTGTGTCAGGGTTTTTAATAAAACTTGGAAAGTTTTCATCTATGATAGGCTCCAGTCAGGCTTCCAATTCTTTGGGACAATCTTCTTCCCCTTCAGAAATCCCTCTTATTCATATGCTTAAATGCTTGAAGCTTTTGTTGTTGTTGTTGTTGAGACAGAGTCCCACCCTATGCCCCTGAGCAGAGTGCAGCAGCTTGGTAGTTCACTGCAACCTCCGACTCCTGGCTTGTGAGCATCCTGCTGCCTCAGCCTCCAGAAGCCGCTGGGATTACAGGTGCTCACCGTGGTGCCCGGCTGGGTTTTTCCATTTTTTTCATGAGTCGGGGTCTCACTTTTGCTCAGGCAAGTCTCGAACTCCTGAGCTCCAGCGATTCTCCCTCCTCAGCCTCCCACAGTGCTGGGATTACAGGCGTGAGCCACCGTGCCCGGCTAAATGCTTGAAGCTTAATGCTTCATGGAGTCTCATAGTTCTTTAAGTACCTGTTCTGGTTTCTCACTCTTCTTTTCTACCTGGATTAGCTCAAAAACTTTATTTTCTAACTCCAAGATTTTTCTTCTCCATGGTCTAACCTATTTTTGATATTTTCTACTGCATCTTCACATTCCCTGATTGTTTCCTTCATTTCCTTACTCTCTACTATCTCCTTTCTATATTCTATATGTCTCCCATCTGACTTTTGGTTCTGTCTTTCCATTTTCTCATCCATTATTTTTATTGTCTTTATCATTTGTATTTTAAATTCCCTATCTGTCAAATCCATTAATTCCTTATAGGTGGAATCTTCTGCAGTAGCTATCTCATGGTCCCTTGGGGGAGTTGTTCTGTTTTGGTTTCCCCTATTGCCCAGTTGCTGGGTGATGCTGTGTTTGTTTGTTTGTTTGTTTGTTTGTTTTTAGAAGATGAGGATCATAGCCAGCAACCTCTATGGTCATTATTGCTAACTTAGTTGCCTTCTGTGATTGCCCAATTATTTCCTCAGCATTCAGACCCTGCTGGGTTGGGATCTTAAAGCTCACAAGAATGCTTCAGGGGCAGATCTCCCAGTGCCCACTGACTCCAGTACCTGTGGGGTACAGGAGTCCCTTCACCTGCCCAGGAGTGGTGTTCTGATCCAGGCAGGCAAAATTAAGATGATTGGACATTTATGCTCCTGCTAAGACCTTCTCACAACTTTCCCACAAAGGTACCCACTTGGTTGCTGAAACCTTCTCAGTATGGCTGCCTCACCAACCACCAAACCTATGGCAAATCCGCTCCAACTGGCATTCAAATCTGGTTGTCATATAGTGTTCAAGTCTACCTACTCTTCCAAGCTTTACACTCAACACACAGCTTTCCCCAACAATTGAAAACTCCGGAAAGGCTTCCTCCCATCCCAAATCTCCATGTGGGGCCTGTCAATCCCAGGCAGTTGCAATCACTTGCCTAAATCATCAGATTTCCACTGTTCCAGATTATACACTGTATACAGCTCACCACTTCCTTGCTGTGCTCCCTAAGCTACAACTCTGAGTAAGGTCCACACACCAGGTATAACTGGATTCTCTTTTTCTTCAGTGATTCTAGGAGAGCTCAGCTGACGGATCCTTCTGGTCTGCCATCTTGCTCCACCCCCTCTCCTAATTGGTTCTGTTTTAAAGGAAGTATTGTTATTGGGTAAAAACAAAAATCGTGTGTTTTGTGTGTGTATGTGTATGCAATATAAAGTAGCATAGATGAAATAATATAAATTAGGTAAGTATTGAAGAAATGAATAATTACAGAATGATGATATTTAGTTGAGAATGTTCTCTGGAGGCATTGAAAGTATAGTTAGGGACTAAAGAAGAGGATAGTCATGAATGGTAGAAATAGAATGAGATTTGAACTAGGAGAAATGAAAAGAAACAAAGCACAGCTAGAAATTAGAACATCTACTACTAACAAATGCAAATGGCACTGAAGGTGTCAATTTTTAGAGAAAAATGAATAGGAACACATTTAAATTTTTAGTTAATGTTTTCCACTTATACTTTAATTTTCCACAACTAGTTTATCTAGTAGTTTTCTATTCATTTAATCCATCTTTTTTTCTTAGCCACATTCTCTTGAATATGCGGTGAATTTTAAAGACAAAAATTACCTAATTAATATGTTTTTCCTTGAAGTTGTAGTTGTTTATTTTAACTTGGGCCTGTGTAGACATATTTAATGGGAAATAGTATCAACTAATACCTAAAGACTTAGAAAAACACAAGTCATAATGGCACCAGAAACAAAGTCTGACAGGAGGCCTCTGAATTAGGGATGAAGTCTGCTAAACTGCCAGGCTAAGGTAACCAGTCAGTAATTGCACTGAGAGAAATAAGGTCCTGATATCGGTACTCTTGAAGGAAGTAGGAAGGTCCTTCAAGCTCCACATCCCCCACTCTCTCCTCCACCGTATGTCTATTCCAGGTAGAATATTGGACAGTTTTCCCTCTGTATGGTGGGAAGGGGATCATGGCATCTCATCCTATATTTATTCAGAATTTTCAACTCCAAGCATCAAGTTCACAGAAAAAGGTAGAGCAAGAAGATGAATGAGCACTGGTGCTGTCTTTTGGAAGATGCATTGAGCCTCAAAAGAGTCTGAATAGATTTCATTTCCATGTTAACCTGGAAAGTTTTGGATATACCCCTTGAAAAGTAGACTACAAGGTTCCCTATAGAGTGACACTTATATTCTGCTACTCACCTGTTAGGAGACTGTTGGAGAGCTGTGTCTTCACACATGGGTCCTTCACGCTCATTGAAACTGGAGACCAGCTCAGGTCCTTAAACCTGAGCTTGGTGCAATTCAGCTTTTCAGTTGTTTTCCTGATTTTCAAATAGACTGAAGCATTTGGAAGAATTTGGGTTGCAGAGATGTCCCATGATTCTTATTTTGGGGCTTAGTGCTCCTGCACAGACACTCTTAATTTATTGCTTTTGATTCTTGGCAGTGACATTGGCTCTTAGGATATTATTATTATTATTTTTCCTGCTGACATTAGGTCATAAAAAAAGCAAAGAAAAACGTGACTATGTAGTAAAATAGTCCATCATATCCTTAGAATTATTTTCTCTGTGGTTAGAAAGGTGACTCTGAGAAGGGTAACACCTGTCTCTGCCCTCAGTCTACTCTTGCTTCAGCCCTACTCTCCAATAGAAAGAGAATAGCTAGTATTTTTTTCCCCTAAATTCATTCTGCTTGTTCTTATTTTTCTACATTCTTTCACTGCTCTCTCAAGAATTGGTGTCATCCTGCAATTTGATCCAAATTTTATTAAGTAAGAAGCTGAATACATTTATACTGCCAGAACTACACTCAGAAAAATTACTGAGGGAGTTGGAAGAAATGCTTGATTAGCAATTTGGGATATAGCAGTGAGGCAGAAATGGGCAGGCAGGCTCAAATGAAAATAGATGAGTGAAATGCCTTCCCAAGGGGTGGCTTCTGTTAGTGGCAGGATAACTAACTGGGTGAATGGGGTATGCTAGTTTAGAGGAAAGTGAAGCAGAATCGTAGTACTCCCAGCATAGCTGAGCATCTTCCGGTCTGTCAGCTCTCAGGTGGACCCCTCTCAGGTGAGTCTCTCTTCTATGTTCCCTGCACACAGGAGTCTTTAGGTTCTACAAAGCTGAACTGCTCTCAGATCCTCTGCAGTTACTTCTCTCAGCCTTTCTTCACTTACTGCTCAGCACTCATCAGGGTACCTACAGTCTCCAGGATGATATCCTGAGTGACCAAACTTAACAATGTGTTTGACTGCCATGGTGGAGAGAGAAAACACAGAGGAGGTAGACAAAAGTAAGAAGTTTGATGTCTGTGGGTACTCAAGATTCTAAAATTTGAAGGCTTTAGAGAATCTCTCAAGCTTTTTCTCTTTAAGGAGAAAAAATAAATTAAAAAAAAAAAACATGAACGCCTCATTAGTTTATCTTGCATCAAATTCTCCCATTGGACTTAGGACAGCAACTAAATCACAGATGATTGTTATAAAACAGGTAAACTTTGCAATCCAGATAGAAAGAGAGTTTTGTTCTTTGTGGGTTTGGTGAAAATTAAAGTAAACTTAAAACTGTCTGCATGTTTTTAGCTTTTTCAAGGTTTGAAGTCACTAACAAGATAGAATGCCATTATTGCAATCTCACTGTTAAGAAAATTTATGTTGGATAAGGTCAGGAGGATGCAGTATTTCCTTTCAATATCATACTGGGACATGGTTAATGGAAACAAACATCCAAGTTGTCCAGGACTTTCCTGGTTTTGCTACAGAATCCCTGGGACCTGGGGCACCCGCAGTTCTTATAAAAACAGGACAGGTGGTTGTCCTGCACCCCAAAGATTATGTAAGTGCTTGAGGGATATACTTTTGTTTCACTTTGTTATTTACTATTATTTAAAGAGTTGGATTTGATTAAATTATATGTTGATCTATAAACCTTATCTGATAGAGATGCAAATAAATTATCTGATGGAAAATATATCCTCAAAGGGTATTCTTTTATTGCCATGTAGAAAATTATTTAGTTTTGTATTTATCCTACAAGTTCTGTTTTAACATTCCTTTTAAAAATGTTTATAAATATCTAGCTTCTCAAAATGCTTTGCCATCTTATTGGTTTTCTCATTAATAAGTTAATAAATCTTTGGCATGTGTTCTTTCAATATTTGTGTAATACTCATAGTTTAACTTAAGAACGCATACTTCTCCAGTACTAAAGTAAAGCAGGCCATCATGATTTCCATGTGATTCTTTTGGACAATCATATTTAAGCCAAAATACACATGTATTTCTTTAAGCTTTAATTTACTCATCTCCAAATATGAAGATTATATAGGATTTTTGTCATGACCAAATTAGATAATGTATATGAATTTTAGTGCAAAATGCCTTGTATGTTGTATAGCTATATTTATGTCCTATCCTCATGAATATTAACTCATTACCAAATTTCTTCCTATGAAGTTTTTAATACCTGAAGACAATTAAAATATTTCTGCTAACATTTACTAAGGTATTCTCAGTAAAAGAGTCTACATAATTAGATCCAATACCTTATGATTCAATACATGGTTTGCTGTTGCTCTTAAGTCTTTTTTCTAATATATTATTCAGAATACATCTTTGTGTTATACTTGTGGGAAGGATTAATCAGTCCTAAGTACACTACTATTTGGCATTTGTCCTTATTAAATTTTATCACATTTAATTCAAACTACTTCTCAATTGTTTAGCACCAGTCTAAATTCTTCCAAAGTATGTCTTTGATTTTTTTTTGTCTTTTGTGAAGATAACATGTGTTAAAATAAAGTAAAAATGCTTTATGAAAACATGCAGTCTTTCAGACTTAAAGAATCTGAGAAAAATTATTGATGTTATAATAAAGGACATTTTAATCCAACAACAATTTCTCTCTATATTACATACTTTGAATATTCCTCTAATTTCTTAAATACGATTAACGAATTAACCTCCAGAGATTTCCACTAATACAGCAAAAGGAAGATAATTTATACGTTTATATTTTCAAAGTTGCCAAAAATTTATTGAAACATTACAAATGCTTTTGTTCTTTAATTCCTAATTTCTTTTCCTTTACATGATATTTGAAAGTCATTATAAAATGTCATAAGATGGCTTCAGGAACAGCATCAGAGTAACAAAGAGCACTCTTACTCTTCAGTATGAATGAGGTCTAAGGTAGAGGAAAAGAGATTGCCTCTTAGATCAGAGAGACTTGAGTCCACATCCAAGCACTCACTTGCAATCTGTGTGATTTTTGAGTTAGTTGATTTATCTCTATAAACCGTAAGAACAGGGCATATTTAATGTGAGTTCTCTGCTAATCAATGAGGTAATGAAGAAAGTACATAGCAGGGCATGTGGCATGTGGCATTCAATATTCCATAAATTTTAGCTATTTACATCACTATTGCAGGATGAATTACCAATTCCAAATATGGTTCTAGAACCATAAACATGTATTTTAAAATATGATAATCATAAAGAAAGGCAGAGTGATCAGATATTGATATTAAAGTAAGGCTTCTCCTGCCTTTCTGCTTCCCTAATCATTATATAACTGAGCTTTGATCTAGAAAAAGTGACTGGTAGAAAGAATAAGTGCTCCTAACAAGTTCAAGGAGCAGCGCATGGCTAGACATAAGGGTAGGACCCTTAGCTATGCCTGACACTTAAAATATTTTAGGTTTTGTGAACCAAATAGTCTCTGTTGCAACTATTCAATTCTTCTTTTATAGTCATTACATAAAAGCCACTGTAGATATTTTTAAGTAGATTAATGGATGTGGCTGTGTTTCAGTAAAATTTTATTTGCTAAAACAGAGAGCAGGCCAATTTGGCCTATGGGCCACAATTTGCTAAGCCTTATTCCAAAAAACTGTTCTGAAATCTGAACTTGATATAGCTATTTGATTTCCCATTATATTCTTGCCTTGATCTCTTAGTCTCTGAACTTAGTTGATTATGGCATTCTTAAAATCCAAATGCTGCCTTCTTCAAGTAACATGATTTAGTTCTTTATATAAATTTTCATTTTTCCAGACATCCAGATTCCCTGGCAATGACTTCTTGCTCACCTGTACTCACATTATCCATCAGATCGTACCTTTTCTTTTGTTACCTATCTATTCTGAGGCCCACATCTCAAAGTACTGGTCCTTATTTCCAACTTAGAGAAAGTCACTGAAAATAATTCTAGTCTCAGAGGAAGCCTTTGTTATTTCTAAACAGGGCGTGGTTTGACATACCAGAAAGACTACAGGCTTTGAAGTCAGATAAATATAGGTAACATCATAGTTACTGACTTTCTACCAAAAGGAACTTGGATACATTTCTCTCTGAGACTTGTACTTCAGGCTTTTTCTGAGGGTTAAGTGAGTAATTGTGTGTAAAGTATCTGGAATGTTGTAGGCATTGACCAGTATCTGATGATGAGGAGGATCTGAAATCATGGTTGCCGTATTTATCTCTTGGAATGATTCTGCTCTAAGTCTTCTCTCTTTCTACGTATTACGCACACAAATGTTAATCATCTTACGATACTTTCCCCAAATCTGTTTCTTCAACTAAAATACCTAAAATGAATAAAAAAATAAATAAAATAAAAACCAAAAATAGTTTCCAGTTGTACATACGGGATCTAATAATCTAATAACCTGAACCCAGGCATGGTGTTAGAACTAAATTTGCTCAAGTGGGGTCATCCAGAATAAAACCTTTGAGAAATAGGGACAAAGTTTAGCCCAAGCCACGTTGGATGAATTTAACTCTTTCACACAAAACATTTTACTAATTTCTGCTTAGTACTCACTCATATACTCACATAAAACAACCCAAGTATCAAAAATGATTCAAATGTGGCAGGCACATCTATTACTATACCTATATCTCTGTTTCCCTTTTAATCTAAATGGTACTAAAAATTTACTTAATTATAGAGTGTTTATCACTTCACCCCTTGTGAGAGATATTTAGAATGCAATGTTTAAGAATAGACTTGGTCTCTAAAGTACCATGGAGGCTAACAGAAAAGTATCAGTAGAGTCCTTTCGGAAGCAGAAACTAAGGCAGAGTTAGGAGTGCATGAGGTTTATTGGAGGTAGTGCCTGTGAAGGACAGAAACAGGAGGAAGCAGAGCTGGGCAAGGAAAGCCTTTAGGACAAGAGTATCCAACCTGTGACCCATGGGCCACATGTAGCCCAAGATGGCTATCAATGTGGCCCAATATAAAATCATAAACTTTCTTAAAACATTACAAAATTTTTTGATTTTTCTTTTTCTAGGTAGAACTGGATTGGGCAGTTCTTCAATATGAACTTTGTACTGTGTTGCAAGTCACATAAAATAAACATAGATACACTCTCACTATTTTTATGTGTACATGGCTTCAGTTTTATGGTGGCATGTGACGTTTTCTAAAAGCAGGCAGTTGACACCATTAGATGTTACATGTGCTCATGGTGACTTGGCAAAGTTTTGATTATCAGTAATATTTCAACTTACCACTCCAAAATTAGGTGTTTAATGTTCTTTAGAAGTCAGGTAAGCATTTTAAGTTGATTACTGAGGGTACTTCTACACTCAGACGCCCCCCCCCACATCATCTGGCCATGTTTTACAATTGGCCCTCCACCTCACCCTGTATCAGCAGCTGAGATGTGGAAGGGCCCAAACCTTGCTTTCTATTTTCATAATAAATGTAGATATAGTGCATTTTCCATTATTATTTTTCTAAATCCCAGCATGGTTTCTATAGTGATTCAAAAGAAAACAGAACTCGCAAAATGAAAAATTATGGATGAAGGAAGATGGTTCAATGAAAAGTGGACAGATTACTACTTTTTCATTGACTCAAACAGTAATTTGTAGGGAATTTGTTTAAATTTTTGAAGACTATAATTTGAAAAGGCATTCCATGCAAAAACATGTTGCTACATTTGATGCATAGGAAGGATTGCGTAGTAAGGACAAAATAACAGAATGAAAAGAAGTCTGTGTTCTCACAAATTTTTTTTAAGAAGTTCCAACTCACATGGATTCCATTTTATCTTATAATTAGAGCAAAACAAAATCAAAACCATTTACTGACAGAGAGTTTATTAAGAAATATACGGAAAGTATGACAGACATAATTTGCCCTGAAAAAAGGAGAATTCTAAAATCCATTTGTCTCAACAGACTATAGTCAGTTGAGTTGAAGTAATTGGAAAATCTATCAAAAAAGGTTTGGAGAGTAAAGCTGCTAATTTTCATTTTCATGATTTGGTGATGAATGACAACACTGATGTTACAACTTTTTATTAGAGATATTGATGGCAAGTATGTCACTGAAGAAATGGCTTAGTGCCATTGAAGGACAGAAATAAACCAAAAGATTGATACCAAAAAGTAAAAAATATGTTAAAGTCATTTTCTTTGTCCATTGTCAACGTATCTGATATAGTTACTGATGGTGCTCCAGCAATAGTAGATAAAAGAGAAGGACTCATAAAATTAATAGAAGATGAAGCAATTGCCACCCAAAGCTCATGTTTGATGAAGTATCATTCCATAGTACATCAGGAAAATTTATATGCAAAATCTTCAAAAATAGATGTCATGCAAATTGTCATCAAGACAGTGGATTTCCTAAGGGCCAAGGGATTGAATCACTGCCAATTCTAGGAATCCCTTAAAGATATTTATGCGGATTATGGTGACATCATTTACTTTATTGGAAGTAAGATGGCTAAGTTGAAGCCAAATGTTGAAAAGATTTTATGAAATGTGGCATGTTATCATGTTGTTTGTGGCATCAGAAACCAAATTTGTGCTGGAAATTGAGGATGAAACTGGCTTACAGAATTATCATTTTTAATGGATTTACTTGCTCATTTAAGTGAGCTAAGCAAGTGTCTTCAATGTGAAAATCAACCTATCACTATAATATTTCAAACCATAACTGTGTTCCAAATGAAATTGAAATTATGGCAAGCTCAAATTAAGGCAAATGATTTTATGTATTTTGATACTTAGCTAAACAAAGTCCTTTGAATAGAGTAAAAAATATACAGCCTTGTGTTTTGATTTGATACAAGAATTTGAAAACAGATTTCAAGATTTTCAAGTAAACAATCAATATTTTGGTGCATTTGTGACTCCATCATCAGTCAATATAAATGTTACCTCCCAATTTTCAAATAGAATGCATAGAGCTGGAATCTGACATTTCACTTAAAGAAAAAATTGGCCATGTTTCTTTATTGGACTTTTGTATAGGTCCTGTCTTTCTAGAGACAAACGTTCCTTACTTCACAATCAACCTTATCCATATCATGGTCTTTTGGCAGCATCTATATCTGTGAGCAACTATTTTCAAGAATGAAGCACATTAAGAGTAAAATTAAATGCAAAATACCTGATGAGCACCTTGAGAACTCACTGAGAATTGCAACTACTTCCATCAAATCAGATATCGATGCGTTAGTTTCTCAAATACATTCTAAAATATCTCAGTAGTTTTATGTTGCCTACTTTTCCCTTACTTTTATTTTTAAAAGTAAAAAATAAAATATCAAAACCCTCCAAGATATCTTACTACTTAGATGTGTACATTTTCTATATTAGTGATTGCAAACTTGAGAACTTTTCAATGATTTTAGAAGACTCTCTGAATGGACCACTGCATAATTAGGATTATTATGTGAGGAGTTTTTTGATTATCTGTGGTGGCAGTTATCATGAAAATTATGCACTGACTTTTTTTTTGTTTGTTTTAACTCATCGGCTGTTGTTAGTGTTTGTGCACTTAATGTGTAGCCCCAGACAACTCTTCTTCCAATGTGGCCCAAAGAAGCCAAAAGGTTGGACATACCTGCTTTAGGTCATGACGCAGGTCTGACAAAATCTGTGCCCCCCTCCCCCTGTATTTGGAAGCCCATAGAAAAGATTACCTGTCAGAAGAGCCTTGCATTGGGTAGAAGTGACCAGGTCCTCTACTCTTGTAGACCCAGATCACTAGATACTGTCAAGGAAAAACATTACTTTGGCTTGAAGGCTGAAGGAAACCCTGAAGGAGGAGCAGCGAGAGGCTGTCAGCTCACTGCACTACTTACAGCTGAAACCAAGGCAGAAACAGTACAGTTCCTGTGACATATGAAATGATAGAAATTTGTATACAGGAAAGGAATTAAATAAATGTATTCATGCTAAGAAAGGTAGCATTGGGCACATTTGAATCTCATTAGATCTCACAAGAGAAACCAAAAAGAAATGATGTATTTCAAGAGACATGTTTCAATGATTAACATTTTTGGAGACAGTATTTCTAAGTTTTCCTGGATTTATGTTTCAATTATTGTCTTTACTTCAAATTTCTGGTTCCGTAATTGCAGTTTTATGAATGAGTGGCTGGATGTTTGATTTATACATTACTATCTGTTAAAAAATAGAAGCTTAGATAATAAATTCATCCAGAATTTTTCAATTGGGAGGCCTACAAATTTCTGTAAGATAGGATATATAAACCTGTATGTCCCAAAAACATTCCTACACTCAAGTTAATTAGGGAGATATAAAGGATAAACAAAACAGACTTTGATCTTCACTGCAAAATTTCTCAGGGCCTTTAATAACTAGTATACATTGTATTCTCAAATGGTTGAAGGGATGGAGTAAATAGATTATACAGACTTTTTCACACTTAAGAGACTATAGACCTGAAACTAGTTTGGAAATTGCTGAACTAATGAACTTTAAGTTTATCCATAGGAAGGAATTTAGTCAATTGTTTCTGCGTTTTAAAATACCCCCAAAGAAGATTAATTTCTTTTTCAATTTTTATCTGCATATTAGATATGGGATAAACAAAGCCCAATTTCCCACTGCATTGTTAAAGGAAAATGTTCTTTCTAAAATAAATCTCATATTTTGAAACCATTAGTTAATAATACTAACTAGAGGCCAAAGGCAGCTATAATTATTTGCATCATCATCTGGAATTGGCTTTCCTTTTAATAGAGCCCATTTGCACTATAATAAAAAGCAAGATTGGAACTGATTAAAGCTGGCTGGAGCAGTTTTCATTTAAGAATTTCTCTTCCTGTGTCAGCTGATGTTTCTCTCTTAATGTTATTTTAATGCAATCGTTTTATGTTTGAAAATGAAGGCAATCGTGTCAGTCCACGAGCTGGCAAAAGACAGTTATTGATTTTTACAAATCAGTCACCTTTAAAAATCCATATGAGATGAATATTTATTATTTTGCAAGTACAAATCAGTTTCTGTAGAAACAAGAATGGATGCATGAGAAAGCAATGAGTTTTGAAAGAATGGAGGTGTGAGAAATAGCTTGCCTTAATGTGTTCCTTACATTGAGTCATTGTAATAAACATCCCTCATTGATTGTTTCTCCCAACGTAGCAGCAATTTTCATTAGCTTGCAATGTGCCAAATACAAAAACTGGCAAACTTTAAAAATGACGGACTCTGGAACCACCTTTTGCTTATTGAATTATTGCAGCTCACATGTAACAATACAAATTCATCTAACTTCACCACCAGAAATGTTCTGGTAACCCTAAACAGGAACAGTTTTGGTAAATTGAATCATATTATATGTGTACCACGGTGGTAGTTTTGAACTGTGCTCTATAGATCCTCTGGAGGAGGGTACAAAGGGTGGTCTTAGAGGTTGGCTAGGGGCAGGGAGGCAATGGAAGGATACAGAGAGTGGGTGCTGAGTCACTGAGCCCCTCCCATGCCCTTCATTCCACCAAGGAAGGTATATTAGAGATCCACGTAATGATTCGTTTGCTACTTAAACAAACAAAACAAAACTTCAAATGAACCAATTCTACTGGGCAAAATTTCATTTTAAAATATTTTCTGAGTGAGCCCTTCAAAAATAAATATTAGCAACAAATTGTGTAAGAACACATGCTTTTCAGAAAAAAATAAAAAGTGTTGGAAATCAAAAAGGGGGGAGGGAGGCAAACAGGAGGGGTAAAAACCTACCCAACAGGTACAATGAATACTACTCAGATGATGGGTGCATTGGTGTCCCTGATGAAAGCATTATAAAACCTGCCCATGTGACAAAACGTTTGTAACCCCTTAATATTCTGAAATATATCTGTACCCCCTTCATACTCTGAAAAAACATTTGCTTTTTTTTTTAATATAAAAACAAATGTCCACATATCAAAATTCCTTGAATAAAGTTTACCTGTGTGTAGCATAAAGATGATAAAGTATCTTTGGGTAATTAAAGATTCTTAATAAGACTTGAAGAAATTTTCTTTCTTCTCATTTTCTTTCATGTCTTTAATGTCATAAGAGAGCTAGGAGCAGAAAATGGCTCCAGAAAGTCTATGCTCAAGGAGAACACTTGGTGAAAAGGATTTATTTTTTACCAAGCTCAGGATAACTTACCTAAGGTGGCCAGGCAAACTGCTATTCAATCAAGGTGTTGACATCCATGTTAGAAATATGTGTAAAGTTTCCTCCAGAAGAAATCCTTTACTCCCAGAGGAAAGCAATTCTTTTACCTCTGACTGGCTCCAGGTCATGTCCTACTAGAGGGGCTGCCAGTCTTGGCATTTAGCTCCCCAGAAATAATTAACTTGAAAGAACAAATAAAGGTTAAAAGATCTTCGAAATGTGACCAGACATCCAAACAGGTAGCATGCACTTTGATAGCAGGTTGTGGACATGTTAAAGCAAATCACTTCTGATTTAGTGGAGACCTGAATCCCAAATGGAGGAAACAGATTCCTGTTATATGAGTTGAGGTATTTGAACTGAGGTCCCCCGAGGCTGACAGAAAAAGGTGTGGACCATTCACCCTTTTTCTCAGCCAAAATATCTTGTCTTTAGGGTCACACCTATATGAAGAAAAAGAAAGAAAAAAGAGAGGGAAGGAGGGAAGGAAGGAAGGAAGAAAGGAAGGAAGGAAGGAAGGAAGGGACTTTAGACACGAGGAAATGGGACTTTCAGAATGCGAATCTTTTTTCTGTTGTATTCAAAAGCTCACTCATTCAGTACATTGAATTTTTACTTAATGATTTCAATACTCCCATATTCTAGGGAGGCATGTCAGTCATCCAGAAATAAAAATATGTAGCTATTGGAGCGTGTGTATGCATGTGTGCACGAATGTGGGTGTTTGTGTAACCCACACACATGCATACCTCAGCACAATAGCTATATATTTTCACCTCAGCATGGTGAAAGTACTTAAAATTCTGGTTGAATAACTTGTCCTAAAATTTCCAAACTATTTTGGGCGGCACCTGTGGCACAAAAGGGTAAGATGCCAGCCCTATATGCCGGAGGTGGTGGGTTCAAGCCCATCCCCGGCCAAAAACTACAAAACAAAAACAAAAACAAAAAACAAAAAACAAAAAAAATCTTCCAAACTATTTCTACCATCATCTGGTAAGGGTTGTCCAGCTGTTTTCTATGAGCAGGAAAAGTTTGCTGGCTTCCAGCTTCAAGTATACTGCACTAGAGTGGATTCATTAATAAATCAGTGGGATAAAAATAATTATAGGCCACTCCTAGGACCAGCATTGATCCACAGCCAAAGGAGTGTGAGTCAAAAGTAATGGCACTTCCAACAGGTGGAAGGTGGGAGAAGTTGGGTTGGCGCAGGCTGTTCAGGTTCAGGTTCAGGTTCAGGTTCAGGTTCAGGTTCAGGGAGGACTCTATAAAAGCTTGTAATCAACATTATTGCTTCAGCCCCGTAAGGTGATTAAATAGTCCTAAGGTGTTTTTAATAGATAGAATATCCTGGCTTTGATTTCTTTCCTGTCTACCTAAAGGTTTTCAGGGGAGACAGAGAAACCAAAACCAAATTATTTTTTAAAGGAGTAGAACTTGTGGGTGGGCAGATTAAGCTCTTACAATTCTTAGGCTCACAAATAGGATCCTGGCAAATGAGAGAGAAACTCAGAAAAGCCATAGTTGAGCCCATTTTTAAAAAAATCCTCATAAACTGGTAATGTCGGTTAATTCTTACTAGGATAATTAGAAAACCAAAAAGAAAAGTGTCAAGTATTAGAGCATTTTGAATATTGAAGTTTGTAACAATATTAACCTTCACAACAAACTAATAAAAATACATTTAAAACTAAAACATAAGTAAACTTTCTAGGGGAGGATTCAGTTTTCACCATAAACCAATAATGGCAAACACACATAGTTCTCTTCTTGAATACATTCAATTTTTAAATTACACAATTTAATCTTCGTAATACACCTATTATATATACACACACATACATATATGTGTATATATACACACACACACACATACACACAACTATCATTACCTTATTTTACAGAATAACAAAATAAGACACAGAAAGGTTAAGTTTCTTGCCCAGGGATCCCAGTCTAATAAATGACAGAGCTGGATTTTTATGCCAGCTCTGTGTCTGGTGCCCAAAATCTGAATTCTGGCTCCCAAAATCTGAATTCTAAACACTTCAACCTTGGGTCTACCTGGGAGCATATGAGAAATGCAGAATCAGAATCTGCAGGGTAATAAGATCCACAGATGATTCTTGTTTGCACTTCAAGGCCAAGAAGGCTGAAGACTGCATCACAAAGTAATATTGCCTCCTGGCACAAATAAGAACAACATATCTGCCCTCTGTCAGAAGAGAACAGTGGTCTAAGTACGCATTATATGCATTCTACTAGTTATAGACTATGACTTCAAACTAACTGCCCTAAACTATTGAACAATATTCAATTAATTGGAAAGCATGTTTGGGGAAAAACTTACTGAAAGATTAGCAGTTCATTCATTGGAAGGCATTGGGATGTAATCAAAGTTTTCAAGGTCATTATTTGCATATAGGGGTTTGTAAATATCTCTCTAGACACTAGATATTCTAAATTTTGTTTTTGATTAAAATTCCTTTGAACTATTTCTATTCCTGCCAATTTTTTTTGTTTCATAAGAAGCGATTCATTTCAAGATTTAAAATGTTCAATCCATCCCAATAATCAGAACTTCAGACCTTACTCAAACTAAAGCTCTCCTCTCATTACTGATCCCACGGACACAAGTGTTAGATCTGGGAGTGTCCTCAAGACAGGATGTCACCAGCTGTGGCTTCTCTCTTGTCTTTTGGCCACTTGGTAGTGTCCTGACCCCTGTAGGTTAACACCCGGGAGAAGAAAGAGTAAGAGGGAAGTGGGTAGTGTATTACAGTTATTGTTTGGCTTTTGTGGCAGAAACGTAATTGCTGTGTGTTTTGCTTTTATCTCATGGGTGCCCCTTAGAGAAGTTCTAGATGACTGATAGCCCCTGTTGGAACTTCAATTGCAATGCTAGGACAAAGGCAAATCTCTCTCTCACTCACGGAGCCTCTCTGCTTCCCTCAGGAGCAGCCACCTCTCTGCATCTGGGCTGCCTTCTCTTAGCTTTCCACTGGACGGGTTTTAGACGACTTCAATTGGGCGACCTGGCTGTCAGGCATGGGCAATGTAGTCTCACATCTTCCCTTTAGACTCTTGTGGCGAGAGTCAGATTCCAACTCCTTGAGTTCTAGGGGACTATTTGTCAGAATTGGGAGATGCAAACCAATATGCAATTGGCTCGAAAGAAATCCTCCCTCTGGACATTCCCAGTCACTGTCTCCTGCTAGACCAATATTCTCCGCCCCCTCTCCTCTTAGTTCCTCTTTTCTCCTCTCCATCTTTCTGTCTCTCTGGGCATATCTTTCTCTCTCTTCTCCTTCCTGAAGGTTGTAGTTTATGGCAAACCTAATTTTATAGATTCTTATCATTTCTTGCAGAGGTGGTCCAGGACCTAAAGTTAAAACGTGGCGGTACTTGGTTTTTGAGCTTTAGTATAAACTGACTTAGAGTCCATTGTAGCCTCTTCCCACATACCAGACCATCTAAATGTCTATTTCCCACAGGGGTACCCAACTATTTTTTCTCTACCTCACATTGGAAGAATAAGAGTTGCTTTGGGCCACACATTAAATATGCAAGCACTAACAGAAGCTTATTAGCAAAAAAAAAAAAAAAAAATTCCATGTATATTTTTTGTGACATCTGACACCACAGCTAAGCAGAAAAAGTTCTCACAAAATTCGATGTGTGGCCTTCAGGCCACAAGTTGCACACCCCTGCTAGACTGTGGGAGACATCATATCATCTAAATACCTTCTGTGTCATTATTTATCATTGCATGTCCAGTGTCTAAAGGTGTTTGAATGTGTAGACCCGATCCTTTTCTTCACCACCTCTACCCTTTCACATTTTGTAGTTATCCTTCAACGTTGAACTCACACATTACTGCCTTTGCAAGTCTTCCTTGATTCCATTCAGCACAATCAAGGAAGATTCTGCCTTTATATCTCCTGTAGCACATCACCAGTGCCTCTGTTAATGCTGCTTATCCTGATCACACTTAGACAGATAAGCAGCATGTCTCCTGTCTGTCTCCTTTAATGCTAGAAGCAGGCAGAGAAGAGCACACCGTCCCTCCTCGGATGCCCTGCTCTGACTTTAACTGAGTGCTCAGAAATCATCTGTCCCCTCTCCGGTCTAGCCTCCTTTCTTCCTCTCTCTCTCTCTCTCTCTCCACTTCACTTTGACATCAAGAGATCATTCTCAGTTATCATATTAAGTGTTAATAAGTAAGATTTTTCTGTGTCAGTAGTTGGAATGCAGACTTATCCTGCAAAGTGGGATTACACGGTTTAGAACTATTCTATTAAGAGAAAAAAGCTTCCATTTTATCGGAGCAAGCTGAATATTGCGTACTATGTGTATTTTCATATCTTAGAGGAATTTCTGTCACATCATGCAACCAAAATGCAACCAGGAACACAGGAATCCAAATAACCTGGCTTAAACTTAAGAGGCTGTCAGTTATTTAAGTTCTCTGAACTTCAATTTATGGTCTATTATCAGGGGCATAATTTTGTATACATATACACATATTATAGAGGTTGTTGAAAACATATTTTGTGTGTATCACTTGTCTCATACCAGGTACTTAATTAGCAGCTGTTATTATTAAAATTAATCTTGTTGATTCATTTAGTGCCATCTATGTGCCAGACAGTGCTCCTGGTCCTATGTGGCATCTTGTTTTATTTGATTAGTAATCACTGCCTTTCCTTAAATTTCTCAGAAATAAAGTTGTGGAATTTAGACAGTGAATTTCATGGCCCATGTTTCCTGGGCCAAGGATATATTAAACTTGACTCAAAGACCACTTTAAAAAACCATATGTTTAATGTTTAGCAACCAATTGAACCAAGTCTCTTTGAGACATTTTTCTAGGAAGAAAAACATAACCAGATGCCTTGAAAAATCTAAGTATGTGAAAAAGATTATTCAGTCTGAAAATAAAATATGCCACCCTTATTAAGACCTCTATCCCTTATTAGTCCAGCTGCTCTGTGAACCAAGAACCCTTCCTGGGTGATTTGTACCTTCTCCCAAAGTAATAGAGTCTTGTATTCTAACACCTGGTACCACCTGCTCTTCTTATGCTAAATGGTTTTGCAGGCTCCTTGACTTTCAGTAAGAAGATAAAATGATCGTGTGCAGCCAGGAGAGCATATTATGGGGGCACAGAAGCAGGAAGCAGAATAAATTAAAGCAGTTGCGGCTCTATGCCCTTAGGTAAAAATAGACTTAAGAGATTTAAAATGTTGAACTTTGGGTCAGCTGAGCAATCAAATAAGTAGCTGAAAGGATCTGGAGGGAATTTGATGACAGATATTTGAGGTTCAATTGTCAAAAAGGTTTAGAAACTTTACCACAGAGCCAGAGTTGGAATGGTTTACTGGGAGTGTTCTGGATAACCCGGAGAATTCTTTTAGCTTATTGGTAAACTATAAACATAACTTAAAAATAAAGCCTATTTCCCCCTTCACTTGACTTTATTTAGGTATAGATCTTAGACGATTAAAAAACAGATGCTAACATTAAAATTTCTTATAGATTACTGCTTATCCCTTTGGCTAAAATACTAATTTTACAGTGAGAAAGTCATAGCACTAACAGAAAATATCTAGTGTTTGGTAGAAAAAGCATGCACATGAACTTTATGAGTATTCTAACTTTTGGGACATTCTTTTAGAGCTGAATTCTATAACTTCAGCTCTCTCTACTGTGTCATAAATACCTTTTTACTCCCCAAAAGACAAAAGTGCTTGAGAGGCAGCCCCTGGAAATTGCTAAACATGAAGGTCTGGAGAGGCTCGCTGAGACGAAATAACTGATTCTACTAGTTTGTAGCTGTATGAATTCTGTGCCTCAGTGTCCCTTTATGCAAAATGGCATACCATTAGTGCCCTCTTCTAGAGAGCACAATAAGTTTCTAGAGAGGATTAAAATACCTAATTGATGAATGGCACTTAGAACAATGAATATTTGCTGCAAATATTTGCTGACTGAACTTCAAAAATTTGCAAATTCCTTTCTATGATGATTCTTCTCTGCTGGAAATTTTATGTTCATCTTGTTACTCTCTTTAAAATTATTTCTGTTTTTCCCAAGTGCTTAGTATGAGGCCTAATAAACCACATCAATGATAATAGTATCTGCACTTATCAAGCTGCTATGTCTCACATCCTTGGCATTTATTATTCCTTTTCTTATTTGGCTAGAATAAAGTCAAGCTGCTCTGTATCACATCCTTGGCATCTTTCTTATTTGGCTAGAATAAGGTCAAGAAGTCTTAATGTACCATTGTAGCACCTTCACACCTTTCTCGGTCTTCTCATCTCTCATTGAAGTCAGACTTCTGTTATCTGAACAATGACCCAGGTGATTCCCAATTGCACATAGTTAGCTCTGCTGCAGCACTGGAAACTGTCACTGTCCATTGACAAACACAAATTTGTCCTTAAAATACATCTATGTACTTTAAGATTCAGGTCAATCATCATGAATCATTTCAAAATCTTTATCCACCAGTGGTGTGTTCTTTGGTAGCAATTATTATGGTGCTGGGCAAACTTTAGGCATCAGAATTTTAGAGTTTTAACATGTTCTCAGACTTTTCTTGCCTCTTTAAGATTCCTTGGCTCTTTTTCTATAAACCCATCAAAATTATGACATAAATTAATCTACATTTTCTGTGCCATTACTATCATTTAAAAAGCCCTCTTGCGTAGTACTATCTTATGGGAAAAGCCAGGATGTCTGGTTTGGACTTCTACGTCCAGCATAATATAATTTTAGGCTGCTTGTTTTATCTCTCTGAGGTTCAGTTTTCTCATCTTAAAAAGGGGGTAATAGGCTCATGCCTGTAATCCTAGCACTCTGGGGAGGTGGAGGTGGGTGGATTGCTTGAGCTCAGGAGTTCAAGACCAGCCTGAGTGAGAGATTTAGTTTCCAACAAAAGCTGGGCATTGGTGGCAGGTGCCTGTAGACCCAGTTACTATGGAGGCTAAGGTAAGAAGATTCCTTGAGTCCAGGAGTTTGAGGTTGCTGGTGACCTATGATGATGCCAGTTTTTCCCCCAAATTAAGCTAGGGTCTTTTATTGAGTGAGCTTATGCCTCAAAGGCTCTCCAGCCCTGGAAGCAGGGGTGGGAACTTTGTATAAGGTGCTTTCAGTAGGCAAGAGGAAGTCCTTAACACAAGCTGAATTTCACAAGAAATACACCTGGTAAGGGGAGTGCTTACAAAGAGGATCTGGGGTTTCACAGGATTTTGAAGTTATTACTAAACTCTTTCAGCTGAGCTTCCGGTTTTTAAGGGCGAGTATTCAAAGCCCTAAGCAAAGTCCTTAGTAAGATGGAGTTAGGGCATAACATTCCCCACTGGTCTTATGTCCAAGTTGAACCTCTGACTCTTTGAGCCTTGCTTGCTGACCTCTACTTAATGTGGAGGCTGAGGTTGTAGATAAAACCAACAATCAAAAGCTAAATCTAGTTGGGTTACATTTAAATATGATGCATACCATTTAACATACTTAACAGCAGGGGTCCTCAAACTTTTTAAACAGGGGGCCAGTTCACTGTCCTTCAGACCATTGGAGGGCCAGACTG
>NW_003852443.1:5893929-5894757 GCF_000181295.1 Otolemur garnettii
CCATTGGGCTCCTCTGTCTTCCATGGTCTTCTTACCTGGTGTGGTGTATCCATATTGACAAACCACGGACTCTCACAGCCATGGGGGTGGTAAGGATGACAGTGAAGGGGCCCTCCCACTTTGGAGTAAGGCCTTCTTTATGGAATGATTTAATATACACTCAATCTTCAGGATGAAAGACAATTTCAGAGTCATTTTGATCCTTTTGGGGTCCTGGTTAGTATCTCAAATCTGGGGTGAATGTCTCTAGGAGAGAGACTGGAGATACTTTAAAAGAGTATGGTTAGATATGTCTCCTAACTGGGGGTACACAGGGGAGCAGAAGGGGAGGCCTCCCATATATGATTTCATAAAGAGTAAATCCTGCTCTCTATGGAGTACACCTTGCTCTGAGAGTTGCTAAGGGCAGGAGCTCTGTCTGCTTTCCATCAGTCTCGTTAATGAGTTTGGTTAAAGTTTTTTAGAATCCAGTTCATTCTTTCTACTTGTCCCAAGCTTTGGGCCCAGTAGGCACAATGGAGGTTCCACTGTATATAGAGGACTTTACTAATTGCTTAGGTCAAAGCAGAAACGAAAGCCAGTCTATTATCTGAGCCAATTAAAAGAGGTAGCCCATATCTGGAATAATCTCATTCAGATTTTGTGTCTGGGCAAACTTCATTCATGGCTGATCAAGCAGTAGGCTCTGGCATTGAGCAAGTCCAGCATTTGACATCCAGTGACCTATCGCCCCTTGAAGGAGGGTCTCTTCTGTGTGAGGAGTTGTCAAAATCAAGTCTTGTCCCATAGTCAATCTGTCCACCTCCCACAGCAGCAGGGCTGTGGCTG
>NW_003852443.1:5895126-5898391 GCF_000181295.1 Otolemur garnettii
CCATTTTGTTGTAGGATGAATGTAGGCACTCAAGCCCAGGGTATCGAGCACCAGCACGCTTCCCTAAAGTACACTACATGCCCCTATACAGGGTGACAGAGTGAGACTCTGTCTTGAAAAAGAGAAAAAAAGGGATAATAATACAAACTACCTGATTACATTGTCAGCAGGATTAAGTAAGCCAGTATTTTAAAAACGCATTCTTTGGTTCCAGCTTTCCTATGTACCCTCAATATGCTCTGTAAGTATTAGCTACAGTTAGTTGGGAAATAAAATAAAATAGGCCAGACTCTTCCCACTCGTTCTCTGCCCACGCATGTGCGCGCTCGCACACACGCAGAAGGCACAATTGTCAAAGGGATTACCTCACACACTGTCTAAATATGCACTGCAGACATTCCATCTATATTTGTTGAAGGAGTAACTCTTGTTATGCACAACATATTTTAAAAACACAAAAGCATGTCTCTCCAATACGATGTGTCTAAATAAAGGGATTATTTCCACAAATCATCCATCAATGAAACAAAGAAACAGGAGACTACAAAGGAAGCTGCAATTCCTATGAATCCTTAACATCTTTCTGCTCTGTTCATTTGTCAGTTAAACAATTACTGAATGCGAATTGCACAATAGCAACAAATGCTTTACTACATAAGCTATATCATAGTCTTGGCTAAAAGAACAGAATTCTGACCAGTCAGTTAAATTGTCCATGTGTAGTTGAATTTTACCTTTTTTTTTCATTTTGAAATCCTTGCCTTTAGTGTAAGAGCCATGGCCAGTGTACTAAATTCAGCTAAGAAGCAAATGGTTTGGCAGATTATCTTTTAAAACATGTACAATCAGATCCTAGAGAAAGGAAAGGTCTGAATATTTTCTACACCATTCCACGACTTTGTGTAGGCAAGTGTATACATGCTTAGCACGAAATCTATGGTTCGAATTGACATGTCTTTTTTTCTGTCAAAACATTTAAAAAGGAACTAACGCTAATGTTTTCAGTGTTAATGTAAGCAAAATACTGATTTATTCTATTTGCACGTGTCTTAATAACTAAATTGCTGATATTTTTGGATCATTTTCTTAGGTTTCTTTTCTTTTCCTTAACTTGTTTTCACAGTAGACTTTTCTTTTTCTGAAGGATAAATCTGTGGACTATTATAGCCAGAGGGGCTTTTAAGATACTGCTTTGCACCTGGGAAACCTGTTTAATTACTTGAGCTGTCAAAATGTTTTATTGTAAACAGCTTTTCTCATAGATCCTGTTTCCCTCCTATGAACTATCTTCCCCAGAAGACAGTCCTCTTTACAGAGGCGCTTAAAGTACAGGTGTCATAATTTAGAGGAATGAAGTTTTTATGTCTGAAAATACCCCATCCTTCTTCTCATGTCTGAATAAGAAATACTGTATGTTCCTTTTTTTCTCATTTGTGTGTATCATAAAGCACTATCATGTTAAGAAGATTTTAAAAATTAAATAGATTGAACTTTCTAAATGAAGGTAAAAGTAAGGTTTTATCTGAAATAAAAAAATAAAATCTTTGAAGTTGTGTCTAATAAATCTATTTAGAGTGTACCTGGGAAACATAAAAAAGAGGTCCAGATGTTGTGAAATTTTATATTTACTTAAATAAACTGAATATCATCACATAAATAAGCTGAGGAATCAAAACACGTTTCCGTGATGCACAGAAGTCTTTTCACATAACACAGGTCTGGCTAAAGAACTTTTGTCCTGCTTACTTTGATTGAGCCTTACATTCCAAATCTGTTAAATTATCTCTTCATTTTTAGCAATGTAGTTTAATCCGAGGGCCTGCCCTGTGCTCGGATTACCGAGAGCATTAATAGTTAAGGAAATGTTTCTTTTTTATGCAGAAAGGCAAGGTTCCAATTTATGTACCATTAATTCTCAGTTCTGGAGTTTTGTTTTTTTAACATAAATGCAAGCGTGGTTATTCGGTAGAGAAATACAGGGAAGAGTATATTATGACTCTTAAAGATCATCAGCAGCTAATGGCCATAATTAGAAAAGAATAATTAGCACATTTATTTAAATTAAGCTCCTATCTACAGTCCTATTGTGATGGATAATCCTCTTATATCCTTATTCATTGAAAACTGTCATGTGAATATATGAACAGACTTAACAGTTCCTTTGAAATATGTGGAAAATAAAAACATATGATCTCATTACTAGATAGAATAATTGCTAAGAACATAACTGCAGTTAACGTGTACTATTGTCATTTCAAATAGAACTCTACACCCAATCTTAAAGAATGGAGTTAATAGACCTTCTCTACTAAATATTCAGATAATTCATATGTGCTTTATCATGGAGTGTGGGCATTGACCTGTTGGTTGTTAGTACAGCTCAAAGTATACTGTTGTGTGGCTCAAAGATGATTCAGTGTATCTCTATTAAATAGCAGGTGAACTTGGTTCTTACCGTAGATTTTACTCAGCCCCCACACAACACACACACATACTCACACATATACACAAGGATCACACATTGGATTACACAAGCATCCACATACAAACTTCTTGCTGCATTAAGAATTATTATGGACTTTATCTCAACTAACTACCTTGGGCATGGTGATCAACAAGTCAAAAAGTAATCAAGGATTTAGAAAGGTAGAAACCTTTAAAATTATAGGCAACTGGGGGAAATAGAACAAAGATCACTCTGGCTGCATAACAGAATTACCCGGAAGCATTGAAAAAAATGCCCTTTCCTGCACTCTATATCTAAAAAATCTGGGTTAATACATCAAAGGTGGAGCCTGGGCATTAAGAGGTTGTCCATGTGTAGTCGAATTTTACCTTTTTTTCATTTTGATGAAATGAAAATGAACTTAATGTGTAGCCATGGATGAGAATTTAATGAGAAGCCATGGGTAGAGATTGTGGAGACCTAGAATCAGGGGGTAGGATTATAGAATGCCCAGTTAAATTTGAATCTCTGAGAAACAATGAATAATCTTTTAGTCTCAAATATTGCGTGGAATATACTGATCTAAAAAAAGACTGGTCATTTTTCTGAAATTCAAATTTAACTGGCATCCTGTATTTGTATGTGCTGAAGTATAGGGACAGTTTCATCTTTGCATTCTGATAGATGAAAAGGCAAAGTCTGGGTTTTTAAAGGGGTTTTGTTTGTTTGTTTGTTTGTTTTTGATACAGAATCTTACTCTGTTGCTCTTTGTAGAGTGCTCTGGTGTTACAGCTCACAGCAATTTCAAACTCTCAGGCT
>NW_003852443.1:5899241-5905997 GCF_000181295.1 Otolemur garnettii
AACTGGGTGTGTCTGTGTGTCCACAGCAAAACAGATGAGGAATTTGCCCAGTGTGGCCACTACTAATGAGCCAAACCCAAATAGGACTGTACATATTCCCAGTCCAAAGCTTCGTCTATGATATAGAAAGAGCAAGACCTAGGACAGTAGGTCATCAAGAACAGAGTAGGGAGCGTCCTGTGCCTGGGGAAGGGACAATCTCACTGTCCCTCAGCCATCCCTGGACCAGGGGAAGGTCACCTTGGAGTTGCCCTAAAGAGTTCTTTGTGAGAAGAGATTGTGCTGGCTGATGTTCTCTTACTGTTTTTTTCCTAGTATGTCCCTACTTTCTTTGGTCCAGCTGAGTTTATTAAACTTGGCCTACTTCTGAGGTTGGTGTCTTTTCCACCATGTGAAAAGTTAAAACCACTCTACTCTCTTTACTCCGCCTCCTACTCCCCCCAGAGTTCCTATTCTTACTATATTGTCAAAAACTAGATTTCAAGCTTACTTCACTCTTCAGTGAGTTTCCTTTCTGAGATTTTTCTTTCAAAGCCCCAGTAAGAGTCGTCAGTTCATATGACCAATTCAGAAGCCCTTTCCCCTATCCCTGGGATGCTCTCTCTGCTTCGGGGCAAACTTGATTCTTGGAGCCCAAGGGTTGCAGACACAGATCTTTGTATTCCTATACACTCTTTGTGCACATTAAAATTCCACTGAATGCTATTTTCACCCAGGTTTATGACTTAAACTCAGTATATTAAAGTCCCTATCCCTCTTTATTTGTTCATATTTAGCTCTGCCACACTGTAAGTTTCTGAAGCGGACAATCATAATTGAAAATTTAGCTAATGGTCTCTGAAGGGGCCTGATCAGAAAAGAAAGTGACAGAGGAACTCTGGATGTTTTGTGGATGAGCGTGTGTGTGTGTGTGTGTGTGTGTGTGTGTGTGAGTCTTTTGTTTTGGCTTCACTTCAACTCTCTTACACACAAAATGCTGAAGACCATAATTTATATTATGAATAAATTAAGAGCACATGGTTGGAATGATTCAAATTGGCTGAAGAAAATCCACTGGGGGTCCCAGAGGTGAAGCTGGCGGAGTTACTTCTTACCAAATATGGTAAAAATAGCCCAGAGCAAGGTAAAGAATGAGAAAATGTAGAGCAATCAACTAAGAAGCAACTTCCAGTGCTTGACATTAGAATTCCAAAAGCAAAACAGCACAAAACAAAAAATAAACTCAACTAGCTCAATACACGGGTGCTTGTTTTGTGGCCAGGCGTGCTTCATCTGTTTGGTGGGGAACTTTACCTTGCTTTTAGTATTTTGTCTGGAATACCAGTTTCAGCTGTGCTGGTGGCTGGAGGCTCATTTTAAACTATTGGTTTAACTATGTAGTTTGTGGACTAGCAGCATCGCCTAGAAGTTTGTTAGAAATACAAATTCTTGGGCCCAGCCCAGATCTACTGAATCAGCAGCTCTAGGGTATAGTCCAGCAGTCTGTATTTAAGCTCTCAGGGTGATTCCGCAGTAGGCAGAAGTTTGGGAACCATTGCTCTCAAACACTAATAATCTTTTCCAACATATGAATCGTCTGAGATTAGCGTTCAATGACATTGGGTCCCAGTTTTGCCATTCACGTCCATCATATCTCCTCTGATCGTGGAGAGGGAAATGTTGACACCAAGGACAATGCAGGGTGAGGATGGTACAGCACTCCTGGCGGGCCGTGGCTGTAAACTTCGGGTTCCTTATCCACTGTCCTCCTGAGTCCCTCATGAGGGAGGGTAGGGTGGCCAAGCTCTCTTCAGAGAGAGCAACCCTCTTGTCACATCCATCAGAGTGAAAAAATTCAAACACTTACCCCTGCTACCTTATAATACTGCAGAGAATTTCATCATCCTGCTCTGCAAAATGTCCTGGGAGGGACTGAGACTAGGCTGCATTTCTAGTCCTTCAGTGACGGGCAATGGAGGACGGAGAGCATGACTCCCTAGAGAAGGGTTTCCCTGGTTTGATTTGCAGAGGAAACCAGGAAGTCACTGAAAATATGCATATTCAGGCCTGAGAGGGTGCAAAGCCTAGTAATCAGCATTTTAATAAGAACCTCAAGAAATCCTCATGTGGTTGTTTCTATAAAAAGTCTAAACCCCAATTACCCTGATTTGATTAATTCACATTTTATGCCTGCATCAAAACATCACACATACCTTTTAATGATGTATTACTATTATGCAGCCATAATAATTAAAAAGGAGAAAAAAGTTTTAGAGAAGTGTTGCCTTATACAATTAGCAGGTACACTTTTAGACTGTATGTTATACCCATTGTCCAACTTCCTCAGATGGACACTTTAGAGCCTTTTCACAGAAAAACACATGACATGGCTTTTAATGATACTATTCCCACCTGCTCATGCACACTTGCGTGCTTTCACATCCACCATCTCGAAACAGGAGGGGCAAAAAATGGCTCTGCTTTTAAAAATCCTGCTTCTTTGATTCGGGCAGTTACTTAAAAGAAGTTTAAGAACATATATTTGTTGCCATCTGTAATGTGTAAGGATTAATGCCATGGATGAAATCAGGCACTAAGGAGCAAACTCCCAGGGGTAGTTCAAAAGCAGATAACTTTTTTTCCTTGTAAGAATGAAGGTGATTTTTAATGCAACTGCACTAGAGAGTCTCAGCTGTATTCAAGGCGGTGGTCTGAAATATTGGATTATGAACTTTTTCCATACTTGGAAAAACTTGCAGTGCAACTTTCGCAGCATACTGCCAAATAAATACTAACTATGTCTATTTGGAAGGAATACTTTTGGCAATTGAAACAGAGACATAAAAATCAACCAGGAATTCACTTTATTTAGAACGGAGGGAAACCTCTGAAGGACACATTTTCATTTTGTAATAATACAGAACATCCTCTCAGGAATTTCCTATGGGCCGTTGCCAGGACAGTTGCTTTTGTGGAGAGGAGGGCTAATGCAGCCAGGTTGCAGGTCTGATTTCCACATGAGAACAAAACCAGTCTCTGGTCACAGACCCTGGACTCCAGCCAGCTCTCCTGCAAACATGTGCCATTGATCAGGTAAAGGTTTGCAGAAAAACTGAGCTAGGCATCCTCCCATACAAGAAGAAATCAAAGCTTCTCTCATACTAGTGGCTCAAGGTGGGGCTCCAAGTCTGTTGTATGTATCATTTAATTGGATTTCAAAGTATCTCCCATATTGACAACATTATCTTCTTTTTGTACTTAACAGTTTTAACCACGAAACACACATCAGGGGATTCCAAGACAAATCCTCTCAAATACTGAGCAGATAACACCATGTAGAACGATATGATTAATTCTGACTTTTTATGTGAATACCTCTATTATAATGGCAAATTATGTATTTGCAGTGTTTATAAGAACTTTTTCTTTTCATAATTGCTAAACTGGTATATGATCTGACAGGACCGTTGCTATAACTTCATTTTGGTTCTGCTTAAGTTATTTTTCATTTTTTTTCTCATGTGATTTTGGTTACAGGTAAGCACACACTGATTCTAACTTGGAAAGTTCAGCTTAAATAAACAGACTGCTGGGAGATTACACATAGTTTTACCTTGTGTAGAATGTACAGTAACTGTGTTTTACAGAAACACAAACACACATTAAAACACATCATCTCGTCCACATCAAACTTCTCCCCCGTCCTCCCTCCAAAAAAGACAAAATTAAAAACCTGAGGAAGGTCTACTTGACGACCTTCTTCTTATTGGAAGTTCTCATTTATGTTCTGTTCTGATATTTTTCCTTCCAAACAGAAATCAAGAAGATTAAAAAAAAAAAAAAAGGTAAAAAATCTTTGTTTCAAGAGGAACTGTGTTAAAGTAAGCTTTAAAGCTAGAGCCAATGGCCTTCTCCCATGGGCTTCTGGAGCAAAACAAAAATTGAAACACAAATCCACAGATAACAAGCTGTGACGGTCCCTGGGGCAAGCGTCTCAGACCACAGCTGAGTGATATTCCACCACCACTGGTGACAGCTAATGCTTCTGGCCCAGGTTCAAGGAACAGTTAGAGGGCCTGAGGACGGCTGTGCTTCCACACTCTATCTCCTCTGTAAGCACCACTAAATGAGTTTGAGCCACAAGAGAGTTATGGACTGGAATAGAAAATCTCAATTAATGCTAGCTATAACTGTGTTATCTTACAGTAGGACAAGACCTTAGCAATATCGGATGAGATACAAATCCCTAAGTTTCCTGATAAAGAAATGACCAATGAAGGTCAAAAGATTTATCCAAAGACATACCACAGTCTAGACACAGTATCCCCCACTATTAAAGAAGATACATTATGACACCAGAGACATTTTAATTGCTTTAAAAACACTTTAAAAGATGAAGCAAGTGAAGCCTGGAATAGTGTGGCTGACTCCCACTCCATCCCTTGCCCTCACTCTTTACTGAACATCATGCCATCCTCTTATCTCCACAACCTTCCCCTGTAATCCTTCCTTTTTACCTCATTTTCCTAAGCCATCCCCATCTTCCTCAGACTGTGTCTCTCAGCTTCTCCCCAGCTCGGAGAGGTACATGATACTATGGACTCAGGAGTACAGTCAAGACTACCTATTCCTTTTATCACCTGGCAAGTTTCATCAAAGGCTTTATATTTTGACAAGACATTTCAATTGTCCTTAGTAACAGTGTCTGATCAAAATCCCAGCTTTACAATGAAGGTAAGCCACAAAAAATCCAGGAATACAAGGAAAGAGAATTTACGTTTTAGCTTCTGACTATAAAATTCGATATATCAGACACAGGTTATGCACCCTTCCAATTCCCTCTGCCTGTCTTTTATTCTGGACACAACCACACGGCCCAACTGTGAGCCCAGCCTCATTCAGGTGCAGTCCGTCAAGAGCACCTCATGGCATGGCATCCCCTTACGTCTTGTCTCCCTCTTCATTGCCTCTGGGGCTCCCCATCCCTGTGGGTGAGGGAGCTCCATTGAACCACAAGTGTTACTCAAAAGTGGGATAAGTTTTTCACCAGTTTTAACCCGCAGGAAGGTCCCAAGACAGTTTCTATGCTCCTGGATCCCCTGGTCTGCCACGCTTGCTTAGACTCTTCCTACTTGCCTCTCTCATGCCTGCTTCATCACCCTTATATCGCACTTTGTTCTCTGAGTCTGCACTCTCTAATAAAGTAACAGCACTCAAGCCTCCTTTCCAGGTGACCCAAGCTAAGTTGGTGTGTGTTAGTGTGGAAATTATATGTTCCAGTACAATTTCAAAATGATGTGTGGCAATATTTTACAATATAAGGCTTAACATTTCTTAAACATATGATTACATCTAATGTATATACAATTTTTTAATCCCCAATTAATCAATTTGGGCATTGGTGACTTTTCCAGACTTAGTTTTAAAAGGGGTTCTACCCAATATGTAAACTTCACTGCTTTTGTATAATAAACGTGCTTATAAATTAGAGCAGGACGAGAGGAGAAAATAGCATTTAAAATGCCCATTATATATTTATGTTCCCAGTGTTGTCCATCTAACTCAGGAATTGAGTTTCTTTGTCATAAAAGCAAGATACAAAGTGGTGTTAAATTTAAAAATAAGTGGGGGTTCTGGTCAAATAGCTTTGTAAAACTTTGAGTTAAACTTTTTTTTTTAAATGTACAACTTAGAGTTGTTGATATGTACAACTACTAGAAGATTATTTATTGATATGTATCACTATCAGCATATTCTGTGCTGGGGATCCAATCATGGGGAAAAAAGAGAAGACATTGTGGTTATTTATGTAGCTTTTAGCTCATTGAAGGGAGATCAACTTCCACCCAATGACTGTGACTGTAAAGAAATATAAACTTGCAAACGTGAGTAATGCGGCGATGGGGAATTACAAGGTGCAGAAGAAGAGTTTGTAATAAAATTCCAGTGAGGATAGTGACTGTCTAAGGAGTATAAAGCATTTAATGTTTGAAAACACAATTTGATTACCAATGAATGTTCTGGAGAACATTTTCTGGGGGGCACATTGGATTAGAAATCAGTCCAAACCTACAGTAGAGGTTCAAACAATATTCAAAATTTTCTTCTCAAGGATGATTAACTTTTCTGTTTCCTCTTCTGAAAATGAGAAATTCAAGCTTCCTAATCTTCAAGATTACTAATCTTCAGCGACTTTATTAGCTATCTGTTGTGTACTTGAATAATTCTAACTAAATTATTTAGAGATTTGAGTATGTTGTTTGTGATTTCTTCGGGACTCTACTACTGGTTCCTCTCTCTTTGCTCCTAATTTAATTGCTAATTATCTCCTCCCTGTGAATAATACTCTGGAAATGGAAGCCATGAAATCTGCATTAGGAAATGTTGCTACTTATTGACAGCTCTTGCCGGAAGGGAGCTTAAAGCTATTGTACTTCTCAGCTTAAAGAGATGACATAATCCAACAAAAGGCATCCTCTTTGCTCAGTGAAAAAGATTCAATGCAAAAAAAAAAAAAATGTTTAGGATGAAGAATTCATTCATGTTTGAATACAGTGAACAGTAATTGTGTTGAATTGTATATACAAAAACTTCTGCATATAATGTACTTGTATTTCAAATCACCTCGAAATATTTAAACAGATTTTTAAAAATTAGTTACATCGGGGCAGTGCCTGTGGCTCAAAGGAGTAAGGAGCCTGCCCCATATGCCATATGCCAGAGGTGGCAGGTTCAAACCCAACCCTGGCCAAAAACTGCAAAAAAAAAAAAAAAAAA
>NW_003852443.1:5906613-5913125 GCF_000181295.1 Otolemur garnettii
CAGTCGACAAAAATTTTGAAAATTTTGTTAATTAATTCAATTATTTTACTATTACCTTCTGTGAAGATTTTTACACAAAGATAATTTTCTTCTGTTCTGCATACATCGCAAGATTACTTTAAGAATAAAATGAAAATATATTTGGGAAAATGTTTTGAAATATAAAAAAAAAATTACAAATACGAGATACAGTTCTTGGTGATGACTAAAGATTCATTTTATTAAAACTAAATGTCTAGACATCAACATGACCCTATTAGATAATGAAACTTGTATATTCAACATTTATTGGTTATAAAAGTTGATTATCAGGCACACAACTCAAGTAGATATACTACAAATTAAATACAATGTACCATGAGCAAGAAATTCTAATATGAAGCCAGTAGATGATCTAAGACATGCTCACATAACAGAAAAACCCAAATCAATTTAAAGTGGGAGGTGGGGGTACAAGGGATTGGGGGCAGAGGAGGGGGCGGGGGATGGGGGCTTTTGGTGTATGGCACACCTCTTGGGGATGGGACACAATTATAGAGGGACTTTACCTAACAAACACAAACAGGGTAACCTAGTTTCTCGTACGTTCCTTGAACCTGAAATAATTAAAAAGAAGAAAAAAAAAAAAGAAATATTATAGCTGCTTAAAGAAGAGAATGGTCAGCATTTTCTGAAATAATCAAAGAGTACTTCATAGACTTATGCTAGGCCATGGGAAATCACTAGCATTTGAGTAATTGGACAGGATCTGAATAAGTGGAGAGTAAAAGAGCAAGGCAGAGGGAAAAATTTCAGCAGAGGCGACAGCAGGACCAAAAAGCTGAGGTGTCCAAAAGAATGTACCAGTTCTTAGGTGACATGGACAGACTCCATTAAAAAAATTTAAAACTATCTCATTCCTGACCTTACACAAATTTGAATCCCTGAATTCTTCTACCCACAGGAATATGCAGAAGAATTCAGGACCAACACATCATTAAGGAACACTTTGTTCTCACGAACCTAACCTCTTGTCTCTCATTGCCCTTTTACCAAAAGCGCCGCAGACCATTTTTGGCCACCTGTCAACATACAACTTGATACCACACTGATTAATGGGTCTATGGCCAGAAAGGCAGTGATAAAAATGACAATCAGATGTTTCACATGTAATCTCTGATAGTCCCTTCCCCAAGTACAACTTGTAGAATTTATAGATCAAAAGAAAAATGTGTTCATTTTTCCAAATCAGGTACAATACTGTGACTCTGATTCACCTGATTTGTACAGCCCTAGTATGATTGGCCAGAGCAACTCTGGCATAAGGAGGAAGGAAAGGGGTGGGATGAAAAGAGAATGTTTTGTCATGGTAATGCTTGGGTTATCATATAACTGGAGGGAACCATGCAATCAAGTCTGGCCCATAAAATTTGTCATGGCTATCGGAAACCTAGAAAGAATATGCACATGGTGTGCAGAAGTGCCTTTGCAGTGTGCTCTCGGAATGCTTTGCCCAGTGGAGGAAAGCTCACCCATGCTGCTCCCTCCCGCTCCAAGGAGGTCAGTGATTCTCCATGAGGAAGTCTCACACTGCAGGATGAATCATAAAATAGTTAATTATGATATTGAATTACTTTTGTACTGCCTCTCTCTGTTTAAGCTAGAACTGAGTTACTTCTTGTTAAGCAAAGACTTTATCTTCAACTAATCTTACTTTTATGATTGCCCTGTCCCAGTACCCACTGATATGTTCATTCAACAAAATTTATGTATTAATGTCCCAGGTGCTTTCTAGGGGACTTATAATGATATAAGTAACCTGACATCAGAAATAATTTATTGAGGTCATGTGCAGTTGGAATATTATTTCATTTCTCACTATGTAATGGGACCTTGTTTCACTGTTTGCCACAATTTTAACTTTTAAAATTCAGATTGATAGAAAATTGTTTGCATTTGTTAGGTAGAGTCCAAGTTGTAGTTGAGCCCTTCACGGAGGAGGTTTGCCATATACCCTCACATTGTACCCATTAGGTGGTAGCACACAGCAAACCCCCTTCCTCTTCCCCTTTCCCTTCTCACTCCTCCCGACCCCCATTTGGATGTAGTTGTGTTTTTATCTCATGTGCAAGTGTAGTTGTTCCTCTATTGGTTTCTGAGTAGTAATGAGTACACTGGATAATTGGTTTATCAATTCTTGTGGTACTTTACTTAGAAGGATGGTCTCCAAATCTACCCAGGCTTTCTAGGCAAGTATAAAAGATATAAAGTCTCTTTTCTATGTCTGAATAGTAGTCTGTGGTATACATATACCATAGTTTATGTATCTATTCATGGATTGAAGGTCATTTGGGTTGATTCTACATCTTGGCAATTGTGAACTGAGATGTGATACACATTCTAGTACAAATGTCTTTATGGTAAAATATTTTTTTTCCTTTGGGTAAATACCTAGTAATAGGATTACAGGGTCAAATGGAAGGTCTATTTTTAGTTCCCTGAGGACTCTCTGTACTTATTTCCAAAAAGGCTACACTAGTTTGCAATCCCACCAACAGTGTAGAAGTGTTCCCTTCTCTCTACAACTGTGCCAACATCTACCACTTTGGGACTTTTTGGTATGGGCTATTCTCTCTGAGGTTAAGTGATGGCTCTAAGAGGTTTTGATTTGCATTTCTCTGATGAGTGTTTTTTATGTGTTTGTTGGCCCTGGCCATCTGTTTGTCTTCTTCAGAGAAGTTTCTTTTCATGTCTCTTGCCCAAAGATAAATGGGATTCTTTGCTCTTTTGTTGTTGATTAGTTTGAGTTCTCTCTAGATTCCAGTTATAATTTCTTAGTTAGATTCATAACATGAAAATATCTTTCCAATTTTGAAAGTTGTCTGTTTGCTTTAATTGTTGTGTCCTTAGCTGTCATAAGTTTTTTATTTGAATAAGTCACATTTGTTTATTTCTGTTGTTGCTCTGACTGCCAATGGAGCTGTCTTTATAAAATCTTTCTCTAGGTCAATATCATCAAGAGTTTTCCCCACACTTTCTTCTAGGATTTTTATCATTTCATATCTTAGATTTAAATCTTTTATTCATTGTGAGTCAATTTTTGTAAGTGGTGAGAGGTACAGGCCCAGTTTCATTTCTTTTTCATGTGTTTATCCAGCACCATTTATTGAATAGGGATTCTTTTCTGCAGTGTATGCTCTTGTTAGGTTTATCAAAGATCAGATGGCAATATGAGTCTGGTTTCATCTCTAGGTTGTCTGTTCTGTTCCACAGATAGATGTCTCTATTTTTGTGTCAATACCATGCTATTTTAATCACTATAGACTTGCAACCTTACCTGAGGTCTGGTAAAATGATACCTCCAGCTCTGTGTTTATTTCTAAGAATTGTGTTGGCCATATGGGTTTTTTCTGGTTTCATACAAAATGAAGAACTTTTTTTTTCCAAATTTTTCAAAGTGTGATGTTGGTATTTTAACGGCGATTGCATTAAATCTGTAGATAGTTTTGGGTAGTAGAGACATTTTGACTATGTTGATCCTTCCCAGATAATGTTCTTTCATTTGTTGAAGTCTTTTGTGATTTCTTTACTCAGGGTTTCAGAATTTCTCTGCTGAGATCTTTGAAATCCTAATTTAGATATATTCCTAGGTATTTCATTTTCTTTGAAACTACTGTGAAGGGTATTACGCTACATTCTTAACTTTTCAAGCATTAAGCTTTTTTTTTTTAAAGATTATTTCTCTGATAGCATGGATATCAGCAAAATCTACCAAGTTCCTCTGCATAAACCTTGTGCCATTTCAGCTTTGGCATGGTGTTGTTGGAGATAGCTGCCTAGCATGCTGCCTTCCTCATTCACTCCTTGCTGTCAGTATAACTGAAGATGGATGGTTGGAGACCAGTATCATGCCTTCCACTGGCTCATCACACTACACCCAACTCATGGATTAGATATCAGCTCTAGCTCCTTCATCAGAGGCAAACAGGAGGCTTCAATGAATGAATAGCATAGTTTCTCACCACAAATAGATTTTTGCCTTTGAATGCAGAGCAGACAAATTTCCACACCATGATATTAAAACATCAAATATTTACTAAATCAAACATTCCTTTATAATAAATTATAGCCCCATAGAGCAGTACTGTAAGATGGAAATTATTATTTCAACTACAAAGGTATTTGTCTGAGCTGGAAGAAAACTGGTTGAATCTCAGTCAAACCATGAGCCCTGTAACAATTTCACTTTTTCATATCTATGTACATGCTATTTTCTTTCTTTGCCTAGAAGTACTACTTGTCTCTTCTTGGAGAACCCAGCTTAGAGGTCGCCCCTCTGGTGAAGTTCTTCCTGACCTTCGTAAGGCAGAGAATAATGTTCCCTCTTTTGTGCTTATATTACCGACTTTTGTTGGAACACTGTTCATTTCAATTCAGTTCTAAACTCTACACTCCTTGAGAACAAAGACATCTTTATGCTTGTCTCCTTAATGCCAGGCTAATAGCAAGGATTTGGTATTTGTTTGTGAAATAAGCATTGTCACAGTCACATGAAGTAAGTATTTAACATTAAATGGACAAGGAGGAACTTGTCACCATTTGTCCATATCCCCAGTGCCTGCCCCAGCTGTGCAGAGATGAGAGTAATCAACACTGTTTATATCATAATCTTGATAATATCAGTTCTGGATGAAATTATGTCAAGGGCAGTCTTAAAATGAAAAGCTATCCATTCATTCAGGTAGGCATTCAGTAAACATTTACTGATTGATCACTATATGCAATAGAAGGCAAGATAAATGACACAATCTTTGCTTTCAAGGAGGCAAGAACATAAATCATTAGGATCCAGGGTACTAAGTGTTGAGCACTGGGACAAAAGAAGCATCTCATTCAAACCAGGTGAGTCAGGAGGGATTGTCTGAGGGGTTATGCCCTATGGCCCTGGAAGACGGACAGGACTTAAGTATGAAGAAAGTCCAGAGTGTCCTAAGGAAATCAGAAAAGCTATATGAATGTTCAGTGTTAGAGAAGAAGCTAGTACTTCTGAGGTCCTACAAATAGTTTGATATAGCTGGATTTGTGGCCTAAAGAGAAAAGACAGAATAGGAAAAAGAGTTTTCCCTGGTTATAAGCTAGTGAGAGATAAGTATAAATACCTGTAAATGACCTTCAGAACTTCAAAGGCACTCATGTAGTGGATTCTAACTGCATCCTTCACCTAAGTTCTTATTGAGCTGTTTTGCCAGAACCATAGAGTCTGGAATAGACAGTCAAATTGAACATACCTTGGAGATTTTTCCTTTAAGGTTGAGGACAATTATATTAATCCTATTTATTAACATGTTAAACAGTTCATTACATTAAAACCCACAAGGCAGATATTGTAAACATTTTTACATAAATGAAAAAAGTAATATTTTAAAACTTTATTTTAAATCTAAAAAAAGCAATCATCAACTAACTGATTTTAACATATTAGTATGGAAAGGTTGAAGAAAACCATATTTGGGTAAAATAGATTATGTATTGTAATTTTTGAGTACTTTATATTGACCAGATGTGGCTATAGTATAATTGAGTTTTATCTTCATGGGCGAGTGACTTGATTTAGAACAAAATTAAAGTCTGCATATAAACCTTCAATAGTAATTTCCTGGACTGAACTTAATCTAAATTCAACTTTGTATGAGAAATGCTGCGTTTCTGCTAACTCTAATTCCAATCTTTGTCTTTGAATTTCTAAATCAGCATTACCTCCCTCTAGAGTACAGCTGTCACTTTGCTAAATCCATATACAGGAGACCTACTTATTTCTCTGAGAAAATCATGGAATAGAGGAATAGTCTTATCTCAAAACAATACCTACAGAGAAGATACAGAATTTCCAAGGGATATTATAATTGTTCAAAAAGCAGAAAGAGTTATAAATCAGTTCCAGTGGTAGAACAAACCTCCATATTACATACGCAAATAGAATCATTTGTAATCCATGCTAGGATTATCAAATGCCTCAAAACGATACTTGTAAAATTTTAATAAATAGTGAAAGTGAAGAAAATTATGTATATTTATTTACATCAAGCGAATTCAAACATTTAAGAATCTCCCAGAGCAAAACTCTATGCTGAGTTTCCAGTGGTAAACAGAGGTGAGCTCAGCACAGCCTTGGTGTGTAAACACCCTTCAGAATGTAAGAGCTAATGCCATCTTCCTCACTGACTAGCTCTTCATTATAAATGTAAAATTCTTCACCACTGAATAAGCTCTCTTTCCCACCTCATGTCAACATGCACAAAGTTCAAGGCCTTTGGAGAAGACCAAAGGTACATAACTGTGATGAAGTAGATTTAAGTTCATTTAGGATGTCATCCAGAAATTTTCTTAACAGGCAAAGCAAAACAAAACAATAAAAACAAACAAACAAAAATCTTCCCACAAAACAAAAAACAACAAAACAACCTCCACAGAAGTAACACGGCTATCAGTACATAAAGGTTGTAAGAAATAAAAAAACAGTTTCTTTGTAAATA
>NW_003852443.1:5913999-6062721 GCF_000181295.1 Otolemur garnettii
AAAGAAAGAAAGAAAAGAAAAAGATATGAAAAAAGTCAAACAGCTGAAACGAAATGTACATGTGTGCGCACGTGTACTTATGTTAGAGTAGAATTTGTTCAGCATCATGCCACGTGACCAGTTTATTTTTCATGAAATTGAATGATTGTTTGGCATTGAACGCACATAGCATGTAGAAATGCCCTATATCTACATATTTTGGTATTAAAGATAAAAAACCACTTATGCTTAGAAACATGTTTCTCGTTGGGATGACTGAAAATAAATCCAAAAGTTAATAGAAAATTGAAAGTGGAACACAAAGAAATGATATAGGAATGTACAGGGATGGCAAGAAGAAAGAGAAACGAGAAAGATGAGGTGGCAAGGGGATGTGGGTTGCCATAAAAGTACTGTTCCCTCAACAGCTCTGTAAGGAGAAACTACCATTCCTGGGAACCGTTTTGTTTACTAGAAAAATGCTATAGAGCTAATATTCTAGTGAGTGGAGAAAGGGAGTAAATAGGCATAAATGACAGTCCATGTCAGGATAAGATAAACACTGGCTACATTGAAATTTTACAGAGGATTGGCTTACAATCTTAATAATTAGATAAAATTAAGGTTTTGAAGATGGCTTAAAATAGGAATTGTTTACCTGTGATCACATATCTATACAGCAGCACATAGTTCATAATAAGAACGATTTCCACTAGATGTTCTTTCAAGCATCATGCCCTCCTGTCCCAAGAAACAATCTAAGATAGTACTTTATAGTAAAACTATTGCCAAGATAACTCACTGACTTTATAGAGGGATATTTCTTTGTATAGTCTTTGAAGTAGTAACTGTGGCTTTCGCCTCTCATCTCTAAACCTTTATGTTCAAAGCTTTGTTGCTTTGGGTCTTAATAGCAGGGTTTGCTAGTTTTATATTCACTCCATAGAGCCCTATAGCTCTATGATAATTGATTAAAGAATGACAGGTAAAGGTAATGAAATGAAAAGGGAACCTTGTCGGTGGAAGATGACATACAGTTCAGCAGACCATTAAATTCCCCTCCTGATTTCTTCCTGTGTGCACACACACACACAATCTCAGTGTCACACATTCCATGTCAGTAATGTGTATCTGAAGCTCGTTAAGGCTTACTTTATTTCTTTTTTTAATATTCAACTTTGTTTAAAATACTCCTCAAGCAAAATATTGTGCATAGCAGAGTCTTTGGCACAATCACATCCTTTTATACTGTGAACCAAAACTTCTTCCAATAGCATTCTGAATCTCAAATATTCAGATTGGAAGAAGGAACTGTTGTGAATTTGTTCATGTTTTTGTTCAGTCATTTATTCAGTCATGTCACAACATATTTGGAGACTTTATAATAGCAACCCCCTGTGCTAAGATCTAGGGATCTAGAGATAAAAGGCCTATCCTTTCTGAATACAGAAGGATAACAGGCAAGTGAGCAGACAATGATAACACGGTGCTAATAAAGACCATTATAGAAATATGTAGATAGCAAGGAAAGGATGGTATTTACCAAGTGCTAGAAAGGGGTCTTAGGCAAGAATTTCTAGAAAAGAAGACACTTGTCTTAAGTTGTGAAGAATAAGTCACAAGTAAGCAGCAAGGAGGTGGGAAGAGACAGGAACATTCCAAGCAGTCTTTCTGGTTCACCAGGGACTTGAAGATGTTTGTCAGGAGCCCAGGCTCCGTGCCCCAGGTCAGTCACATAGTTATTTCTGAGTCATAAAGTCCATTTTCCTTTCATGTCTAGAATCATCTGTTAAGAAGAGCATTTATGTAAGATCAAAGCACAGACGTGGCAATTGGGGTGTAGTCAATGTAGTGGGCAAAAATGAGTTTTCCACATGAGGGCTGGGCTACGGGCTTCCAACCAGGGAGCCAAGTCAGCAATTGCTGTGCACAGTACTAGCCTTTTTTTTTTCTTTAAATTAAATGATAGCTGTGTACATTAATGCAATCATGGGGTACAGTGTGGTGTTTTCATATACAATTTGAAATATTTTCATCAAACTGGTTAACATAGCCTTCATGTCATTTTCTTAGTCATTGTGTTAAGACGTTTATATTCTACTCTTAGAAAGATTCACTTGTACCCTTGTAAGATAAACCATAGAAGTGATCCCTCCAATCACCCTCCCTCCACCCATCTTCCCCTCCCTATATTCTTAGGCTATAATTAATGATTATAGCTTTCATATGAAAGCTATAAATTAGTTTCATAATAGGGCTGTGTACATTGGGTACTTTTTCTTCCATTCTTGTGATACTTTGCTAAGAAGAACATTTTCCAGCTCCATCCATGTAAAAAAGTCTCCATCTTTCTTTATGGCTGCATAGTATTCCATGGTGTACATATACCACAGTTTATTGATCCATTTGTGGATCAATGGGCATTTGGGCTTCTTCCATGAACTGGCAATTATGAATTGGGCTGCAATAAACATTCTGATACAAGTATCTTTGTTGTAATGTGATTTTTCATCTTTTGGATATATACCTAATAAAGGAACTGCAGGATCAAATGGCAGGTCTATTTTTAGTTCTCTAAGTGTTCTCCAGATGTCTTTCCAAAAGGAATGTATTAGTTTGCATTCCCACCAGCAGTACCAGCCTTTTGATGTGCTGCCATTGTGAGGTTTTGTAAGGGAAGGCCCTCAGTTTACAAGGCTCCAGAACCTGCATTCCTATGTGCACTAAGACTAGGTAAAAAGCTAGATGAATCAGATCAGCTTTCAGTTACTCAAAGACACTGGAGGCCCTAGAGTCCACCATTACCCCCAGGTATGACGAAAAAACCCGTGACGTGCAAATCTGTCAGAATGCAGGACATCCTCCTGCCACTACTTCTTCTATATTGGAGTTTCCAGGATCGGCACGAGTGCAAAGTGAGGTGGTTACTCACCTTGCTGAGGAGACACATGATTCTGTGAGACAGATGCTATGTCTCCAAATTCTGGGAGCTCACTGACAAAGTATAAACCCAACTCTTAGAGGAGCAGTAGGCAGTCTCAGTCAATATGACTTAGTGCACAAAGTCCCTGTGCAACACACCAAATCCCTCAGCACCTTTGCTCAGATCTGGCCCCACTGTTATGCTATTTCCCTGCACAGCCTTGTAGGGGCCACTTGAGTTTCTCCAACAACACAGGAGGTATGATGAGGGGCCAGCCTCCCTCCTCCTAGAATGGTGGGTGGGGGAGAAAGTGGATTTTCTTCTGGATTCCCATATTCTAGGTACAGAGGATTCCATCTGAAGAGACAGGGAAGGCAGTGTACTCGCTCCTGTCTCTTCCCCTGCTGCTTCCCTTCTATCAGTATTTTTATTTTAAAGAAACAGAGGAAACTTTCCACTTCCTTCTTCAGTCTGGCTGGGCCTTTGCTTAGATGAAACTTGATGACCGAGTCTTCCAGGTCCACCTCTTGTTACAGGAAATGAAGAGCTTTGAAATTTAGAAATCTCTTTTGTAATTCTACAAAACTGGGATCTTTTCAAGATTATTGTCTTGCTATATTTGATGGTCACTGAGCAAATAGATGGATACTTTTTGATATCCCCCTGCCCCCCGGGGAAATGCACATCCAGGCTCAGTGTTGCCAGTAGAAAGTAACAAAGGAACAGGATATATAGGAGCAACAATAAATAAGTTAGTTTAATATTGGCAAAATGTTAACCCTGTGTCATCAGGAAAGAAAGAGGCTGAAAGGATTCACATGTATGGTAATTGAACAGGTAAATGAAAAGAAGCCTAGCTACACAGGTTTATAGATATTCCCAGGCTGATTGGTTAGACAGTCTGGTGAGATCTTGAGCAAGGATACTCCACTGGCATAGGGAAATACCAAGGACAAAAGCTTTGAGCATTAATTAGCTGTAGGTAGGGAACAGACTCTCTTCAAGGAGTGTGTAAGCCATGACTCTGTCATTGCAGGTGTGACAGTTAGGCAGGAGAAAGCAGGGATGGGAAAAAGGTACACAAAGCTGATCTGCCATCAGAGAAAGCACTCAACAAAGAGGAACAGCTTGGTAAGTCATGTGCTTTCTGACAGAAAAAGATAAGCCTTAGGTATAAATAAAGGAAATATCTGAAATAAGCAAAGAAAACAACTTCATGTATTAGACTGCACTGAACTGTCAGACTAAGTTCTCCTACTCCATGATCTGGAGTCTCTTTCCAATTCTTAACAGTTTCTTTTTATGTCTTCAACAGTCTGGAAGGATTTGCATTTGATTAGGAGTTAAGGGGCAAAATGCAAGACCATTCTAGGTCAGGTGCACATTGGAACATGATGAGGTCCTGGGAAAATGAGCATAATGAAGGAAAGAATATTCTCTGCTATTGTCAACATTTATGATATTTTTCTGTAAGAGTGAGGACTCTTGAAAGCAAAGGTACTAAAGTCATTACTGATCAAGGTACTAAAGTCATTATAATGGCTCATGGCTTGAGGAGCTCAGAACACAGACTGATAGAGTGTTGACAGTGATCTTAATTCATGTTATAAAGTAACAATTAGAGGAAAATAAACATTTTAAAGTATGAAAGCTATTTTTGTTCATAGTGTAGAAGAGATGTAGGCTAAGCAAAAGATATACGGAGACTTTCTTGCAAGCTCTTCTTCTACCAGCGTGATTGTGTTGGTTCCATACAATTTTTACATATATTTGCCTGTAATAAACCAGTAGGAGTCTTGTTGCTACCTTCGAATTTCTTCAAACTTGGAAGACTGAGAGGAAGTTTGCCTCCCAGTCCTCCCTCCTTCTTTCCTTTTTCTTTTTCACCTCCTTTGAAGGGGAGGCTTTTCCACTTGGACCTTTGCTCCTACTTACTGATCAAGCTATCTTTTCTTACTCTAATCCCCCTAAACAGTGGGAGTCGGACATCCAGGGAGTTGATGAAGCAACCGGGCCAAGGTCGCCCAACTATTGTCTTGAAGTGGGGAAAGGAAATTAGGAGTTTGAGGTGTGTGTGGGATCAAACACAGTTAATAATATCTTGTGCAGTGTTATACACAACAGTGAAGAGAAAAGCCTTAAATGAAATATAGCCCATAAGAGATTAAAGCGGGAGAGACTAAAATGATACCACAGCCCAGACAATAATTACAAACGTTTCTCACCCTGCTTCCTTTTTGCTATGCCATGCTTGGTGTCTCTCCTGTAGGTTGTATAATTGAGGCTAACATCCCTTGTCCTTTGCACCGTCACATATACATACAGAATGACAAATTAGGTCTACACCCATTGCCAAGAAAAATGAGAAAAGAAACATTTTAAAAAACACAGTGTTTCTATTTTTGCTTTACCCCCCCTTGTTTATTTACTTATTTGTTTATTTATGTGGAGTCATTTGCATTCACTCATGCTTTGATGTGTTAGCTTATTTTTGGTGCCACATGAGTCAGCCAAAATGAGAATAATAATTTGTGTGAGTGGATATGATAACGTCTTAAAGCGCATTGTTTGGAAGCAAGGTGGCTACCTATGTAGGATAGTACACCATTACAACAGAACAACATGGACATTTGTGGACTCCAGAAGGAATTTGTATGTCTGGATTGATGAAGTGAGAGGCAGTCTCTGTTAGGATTCTGTTCCAAGTACTGTATGGGGTGGGGAGAAAAGGCCAGACAGGAAAGGGGAAGGGAGAGGAAAGGAGAAAGGGAATCAACAGAAGTTCCTAATAGTGAAATTGCAGAGAGAGTGTGGTAAGAATTAAGGCAGGAGATCAACATCAACCTCTGGCAGTAGTCAGTGTGAGGGGAAGCTCCAGCCTTGGCCATGTAACAACCCAGCTCCCTGCCAGCAGCCAGAGTCAACATGTAATGTGGGATAAATGATCCAGAAAGGCTGAGGGCCAGGCAGGAGGAGCCAGAGGCCGGAGAGCTTTAAAAAACATGGAAAATACTGACAATTTCAAAACTGAGAAAAGAAGACCATAAATCTGAATAGAAAAATCTCAGGAAAGGATCCAAGCCCAAAAGGCAACCCATCTCATCATAAAACTTAAAAGTAGGTGGTGGAGTGAAGATTTCCAAAATTTAGACACGAAAACAATTCTTTAAAAAGGAAAAAAATATTACCTCTGGAAAGCAGAGAAACAGGATTTTTGATATTTATAATGTTTTTCTCTCTCCCCGGGCACATTTTCCTCTGTCAGCATCTGGCCTCATATAAAACAGCTGCTCACATGAAACTTTGGTGTTGTAAATCTCATTACTGAGGACCCTGCAGCCTGCTGTTCAGCTCCAGGTAGCATGGACACTCACCTGGTGCCAGAAGACATCCCCAGAAACAAAGTTACACCCCCCGCGTCAGTCCCACGCTTGCCCTGCTTACCTGGAGATGCCCTCCTGTAGCTGTGGGGGTTTCTGAATTATTCACAAGTGTCTTCCCCCTAGTTTGGTTTAACACTGAGAAGTAGGTAGAAATCAAACCAGAATTTCATCTTCAATAGGTCCTTGGTCTTGATTCGAAGAATGAATCCACAGACCACAGATCAGTGGTAAGACAGGATTTATTTATAGAAAAGAATACAGAAACCGGAGAGCTCCTGGCAGAGAGGAAGGAAGCAAGTCGGGGGGAAAAGCTCTCTCTCTCCCTCTCTGTCTCTCTGGGCTTGTTTTCCAGGGGTATACATAGTCACATAGGGTCCTCTGTAGTTACATTTATCCGGCACTCTGTAGTAAATGAATGGCTACAGTCTGTTTCATTCCCAGGCCTAGAAAACTTACGTGAAATTGACCAGGCCTAGGAAATGGGGGGTTCTCAATTCAGCCGTAAGTGCCAGGGAAGGGAAACTTAAGGTGCTGGTGTCTCCCCAGCAGTAGTCTGGCCCGTCCGGCAACTGAAGCCTCCTGAGGCCCTACCTACCCTCCAGCCGGCTGGTTCCTCTATGGAGGAACCAACACTGCCAAGGTGGAAGCAGCAGGTCCGCCTCTCAGCTCTCCGGCACTGGCTGGAGCGCCACCTGTCCTACGTCAGAAAAACCACCTTTGAGAACGGGCACAGTCTTGATCTTCAGATTTTCAGACCTTCAGAAATATCCCTGCTGAATCTAGCAGTGAACAATAACAATTACAACCTACCAGTTTCAGCCTTACAGTGAGGAGGTTGGGGCCCTGGGTGCTTCCAGAGTCCCTTTCTGCCCCTCTCTGCAGCTCCTGCTTCCAGTCTTCGCTTCCTGCCGCCTTCCTCTTCTGGGACTTTTATCCTAAATTTTTAATTTTCTGTGTCTCAATTTGAAACACACAATCGTATCACTATAGTCCTGGTCAGATAGTGGTCCTGCACACTCTTGGAGTTTCCAACAAATTTGGATTGAAGACATTTCCACTTCTGGTCAAGCCAGATGGAATCTGAAGCTTTACAGGGAAGAGGGATTAAGAAAGATTTTAACCAAAGTTGTTCCAATTTCCATAAACAAATCTATTTTTGATAAGAGCACCTGAGAGGCTAATAAAATAAGTCAAATGAAATATATTTTATTCAAAAACAAAGATAGAATTTGTTTTCCTGACAGCTAAACTACTTCTTTTAATGCCTTCTTCACGATGAAATATGTATTCTTTCCTCCTCTCCAGGAAGAGAGACACTTTAGAACAAATGCAAGTAGCTTTCATATACTTCTCTAGAGCAGTAAATTTAGATCTCTTGAAATTTACTGGGGACTTTGTTTAAGAAAGCAAATTACTTTAGATCCATTGAAGATATCTTGTTTCAGAGGGTCAATAGGAGGTCTCCAGAATTATTGTAGGTTACTTTTTTTTTTAGGAGGAATTGAAGGGAGGAGTCATTAGAGAGTAAGTGGTTTGTGGATTTAAAAGAGGGGAGGGGAAATAAGGAGATGTTGATCAAAAGGTACGAAGTTTCAGTTAGACCGGGATAGCGTCCTGGTAACTCTAGTTAATAGTAACATTATGTATACTTGAAAGTTGCTAAGAGAATAGATCTTCTATGTCCTCACTTATACACAAATGATAAGTATGAAAGGTGATGCTGCTTGATATACACATCGTTGCATAATGTTTACACATACCAAAACACTCCATTGCATACCATAAATACATGAATTTTTAATGAAAACTTAATATAGCAGAAAACACTATCATAGGTATAATCCAAAGAAGGAAAGGGTGATGGATTAACATTCATCAGATAGGAAATACTAAAACGCTCTACAGAGTGCTCTTGAACTCAGCAGTAGAGAGACTATGTATAGGAACCAAAAGAAATGCAAGCTAAAGTCTGCAAACTTAGGGCATTGGCTGAAGGAGATGAGTTTGTCCCGGGAAGGAGAGGCCTGGGCAGGTGTCTGCAGCACTAAGAATCACTGTAGCAGTCTGTCAGGAGGACGGGTTGTATAGCAAGAGTATGTACCACTAAGCAGCAGTGGTAAGTGGATCACACTCCCTTTTATGGCTCCCCTTGGGCCTGGAAGCAAGATTGACCCTGCACCATTCTGATGAAGAAAGCCTTCGAAGTATTTCTTTTCTAACTTTTTAAATAAAATATTTCAAACATTTAGAGAATATTAATATAATAAACACCTATGTAACTGCTAACCAGATTTATCAAAGTCTAACATTGGCAACATGTTGATGTAATAAATGTTAAATAAATTATTACTGATACATTTCAAACTTAGTCTGTTCCCAGTTCCTTTCTCTTTCCCACATGTTCGTCATTCCTCACCCATGTTTTCATGTTCTTATTGTGCATGTATATCTTTATCAATACCATATAATCTTTTAATATTAAAATTATACATCTGCTGGAAACACATTTCTCTGTGTATATATCATTCTTTGTCTTGACCACTTTTGCTTTTGAGGCATACCTCTGTTAATAAATGTATAATTCTCATGATTTCTCAATATTCCATTTGCTATAAAGAGTCTGACTTCATTTTTTATGTTTCACTGCTGATAGTTTTCAAGTCCTACCACTCTCCCTTACCCTTCTGCTCCCCATCTGGGCAAGTTGGTAAGAAAGCCCGGTGCTGCCTTTTTTGGCACAAAAATCCCAGCCTGTGTGTGTGTGTGTGTGTGTGTAAAAACACTCACTCCCCAAGTAGGTTAGGGTTAACCCATGTGGTTGGGAGTTCACCAACAGCGAAACGCCAATCTCTGTCCCCTATATTCTCAAATCTTTTTTAAAACAGCTTAGGAGGCTTCTTTCTTCTCCCCAGAAGCCTTCTTGATACCAGATTTTTGACTTTGGATTTCCAGGCTCTTGGTCTCAATGATTCGATGAATGAATTGATGGACCACGGGATGGGCAGTAGGTTAGGTTTTATTTACAGATGTATTATTACAGCTCTTACAAAAAGCCAAACCTTGCAGAACAGGATAAGATAGGTTTTATAGTGTCACAGCTCTTACAAAGAGCCAAACCTCCTTGCAGGGCAGGATGCAAGTGTTATAGCTCTTACAAAGAGCCAAACTTCCTTGTAGAGCAGGATGCAAGTGTTACAGCTCTTACAAAGAGCCAAAGTTCCTTGCAGAACAGGATCCAAGTGTTACAACTCTTCCTCTTCTGCTCTTTCTCTCCCTCAGCAGTCTGCAACAGTCTGCTAAGGTCTTGCTCTTCTGCTCTATCTTCCCACTATCTGCAATGATCTGCCTCAGGCTCTCTGCTCAGGGGTTTATATAGGGGTAGTCGTCCAATGAGCTGAGAGCTTAGCTGATTGGTCTATAAAATAGACCAGTCAGGAGCAGAATTGAAAATGGACCAATCAGGGATGCACTGGAGGAATTGCCAGTGTTTTCCCCTGGTTGCCCGATCTTTTTTGTTACTGGAGCCTCGGGTGGGAGAGGAAAGCTCCCCCTTTGGCTCCAGCCTTCTGGTTTCTATGCCAGCTGCTGTCAAGGCAGAGCCAGCAGGTCCTCTAGCGCCGTTCTATTGGAGCCTCTGGTGGGGGAGGGAAGTTCCTCCACTTGCTCCAGCCTGCCAGTTCCTTTGCCAGCTGCTGCCGCCAAGACAGAGGTGGCAGGTCCCCCAGGCCCTGCTCAGCTGAGCTGGCTGGGGTGCCACTTTTCTGGTATCATTCTCACTATGAATCCTATGACTTTGTTACAAGAAGATCTGTGTCTCTATTTAAGAACTTTCACTCCTATCTTTACATGTCTAAAAACACAGATTTGTTCAGTTCTGCTTTATGAATGTAAGGCTGAGAGATATTTGAAAATCTGATATGGCTACTACTATATCATTAGCTGAGCTGCCTCTGTGCATTTAAGGACTGGCCCTGCCCATCTCCTGCCAAGGTTCTCTTTCTCCATTCACCCAGACACTAGTCTTCTTTTAGTTCTTGGAACAGTGAGCTTTCCTGCCACAAAGCATTTGCTTTTCTCTCTGTCTGAGTTGTTTTCTGCCTCCCTCTCCCTATTTTCCCCCATGGTTAACTATGATTCTTCACACCTAAATCTCAAGTAACCCTTTCTAAGGCCAGATTTTACATTCATTGTCTGGCCTTATTGCCCTTCCACATAAACGAGAAGGGTGCCTGCCCTGGCCTCATACCTGAGAAGGCCGTTTGTATCAAAAACACATGTATTTTTATTAAATAACCAGGCCCCTCTGCCACTTGTGATCTTGCTCTGCACTCAGCATTAGTACAGCACCACATAAAGTCATAAATATCAGGTCTGATACAACAACACCAACCAATACCCAGGAAAAGTGCCAGCAAATCTCTTGTCTTATGTTCTTGAAATGAAAGGTTTAATTTCATACACATGGTGACAGTTTGTGGCTTATGCTGCTCCTTACATTGAATATGGAGATAGCCAGGGAATGTGGGGAGAATTTGAGCTGTGAAAATGCTTAGGTAAGTCAAAGTTCTTCTTAGAGTCCATGACTGCAGTAGAGTCTTACACAACTTATCATTTCTCAGTAGGGTACAGCATTTACTTTTTTGTTTCTATTTGTGTTCTAATTTATGTCTTGGAAGAATTTAAGAATTACCATTGTGTTTGCAAAAGTTGTAAATGATAGCTGAGTAACATTTTAAATATTAAACATATTATTCTTACTTTGTATATATGGAGATCTAGATACATAGGAAGTGCAATACAAAATTTTTTATGTCAGTAATTAGAAGGATATTTAATGTTAGAATCACAAGTTTTTAATTTTATGAATTAATATAATTTAATTAATTTTAAATTAAATTGTTTCATGCATATTTAAATACCTGATAATTAATCATTTAATAATAGTATTTTCCTTTCAATTATAATTTGAATATTTCAGAAGAATAATACTGTTTGGAAAGCATACAATTAAGATAATTTTAATTTTTCAATGTAATTTTACTTTATTTTAATGAAAATCTATTCAATTAGATAGTGATTACCAATAGAAAATAATTATGTAAAAATTTTGACTTGACAATGTAATCAGTGAGTTTGGTAAAAAGAAGGTAAGAAAATGAATGTTATAAAATAAATATGTAATAATTTAGAAATTAAATGTGTTGCTGTTATTCAACATTGCAGGCTTCATACTGACATTTTACCCCCTTTCAATAATTACAGAAACCAAACACTTAATATATAATTTCCAATTTTGTATATTTGTCAATGTGTAGGAACAGAAATTTTCCATCTAATAGTTTGCTTGATTTTACAACTATTGATGGCTGTGGCACCTGGGGCTGGCCAGGCTTTGCACTTTTATCCTGAGTCTTGCAAAGGTTAGGAGCAGGCCTAATCCTGTGAAGCTCATTAACTAGTTGTTTCTTCAAAATATTCATTCTTTTAAAAACTTCATCTGTTGGATTGTGATGTGAGCTAAATCCTCTCCTAGACTCTAAGCTCCATGAGATCAGGGACTGGCTTTTCTTTACTATATCAGTTTTCCAGAACCTGGTTAGCTAAAAGCAAATACTTACCAGATAATTCGGGAGCTACTATCTGGTGAAGGCTTGTCTACTTTTGTGGTGAGGTGCTTACTAACCTTGATCCCTGCTGGCACCGTGGTGATGCTCCCAGTGCTCCTAGGATCACATACGTGGGTATTCTCACATATACACATATACTTGGGTATTCTCCCCACAGCAAGATTATAACCCTAAAGCAACTGGATTGGAAAGGGATTCTAGCCTTAGGAACAAGTAGCATTATGGTGAGCCTGTCATTGACCTAAAATCTCCTTCTTGGAAGCAGAACTAATTAAGGCCTATTTGACCTACCCTGGCAGGTTTCCTAATTTTCATGTTCACAGTAGGTTTGTGGTAGATATTACTTACATTTACTGATGTCCAATTCGTCTCTATTTCTGAGGAGAGAATTAAACTCCCCTATCTCCTTGATGTTACATGCTAGTTCTGGTTAGGAAATGTGAACAAAAGTGGTATGTATCATGGTAGGGCCTCAACTGCTCCTGTGTAACTCTCTGGCCATTTCTTGCTGATAAGATTATAGAAGCTTGCAGTGGCATGGTTGTGCCTTAAGATAGTAGAGCATTGGTAAATAAATTTTAAATCTTGAATAACAATTCATTCTTAGTTTTAAAAATCATAAAATATTTAATTTGCTTCCAGAGTAAGAAATAGCTTACATCAGGGATGTTTAAAATATACATTAGTCGAAGATGGGTTATGTATAAATTTAGAATAAGTCATAAGGTAAGACCAAATGTGTAAATTAAAGAATAAGACTGAGTAACTCATAAAATGTAGTTAGGGTAGAAGTCTAGGATTTTTTAAACATTTAACACACATATACATATACATATACAAAATTTTGCAGTTTTAATAGCTAGGATGACATGTGCATAATATTTTTTTTATAATTAGTAAGTAGTTGATTAGTTGCTAACATGGTTGTAACCAAGTTCCACAGACTGGGCAGCTTAAACCACAGAAATTTATTGTGTCACAGTCGTGACAGGTAGAAATTCAAAATCAAAATGTTGGTTCCTCCCGAGGAGAGAATCTATTCCGGGACTCTCTCATTGGTTTATCGCTGTGATGTGATGGCAGTCTACCAAGGGTGTCAAAGTGAGACTATCTCAAAAAAAAAAAAAAAAAAAAAAAGAAAAAAGAAAAAAGAAAAAAAGAAAGAAAGATTTCTTTGACTTCACTGGAGACAAATATAAAGAGAATGCAGGAAGCTCTGAAGCAAGTTTATTAACTCAGGTGACAGTCATTCTGGCCAGAGCTGGACCAAAGGCAGTAGAGATAGACAAAAGGAGATTCTTAAGAAATAAAATTTACAAGAGTTATATATTGAGTTGAAAAGGAAGATTCAGAACAGTAAGACAACATAGATTGATTATGGTGCCATTCTCAGAGCTAGGAATCACTCAAATTCATTTTTGGATTTGTTGACTCTGAGGTAATTTTGATAATCTGAGAGACGATGTCACATGGTCAGTTGGACATGGGGCTCCAGACTTCAGAAAGTGTATCTTGAGAGTGAGAAGAGAAGACTAGTTTAGAATTGAAATGTGAGGAACTTCAGATTTTAATGATCTGTCAAAATAAACCACAGGAGAGATAGAAGTAGAGTAGAAAGAAAACCAGCTAATTTTCAAGGAAACAAAAGGAAAAATGTGATTCAAGTTGGTGTCAGTGGTTAAGAACATTCATGCTACTGAGACATGTTCAAGAATATAAGCTCCAGAAGGGCAGGGATCTTTGTTTTTTCCTCTCATATGTCCCAAGTACGTGATATTGTGAGTGCTCAGTAAAGAATCATTATATGCTGTGATTGTTAATTTTATGTGTTAACTTGACTTGGTTATGGAATGCTGGACAAACATTATTTCTGGGGGTGTCTGTGAGGGTGTTTCTGGCTCAGCAGGCTAAGTAAAGATCACCCTCACCAATGAGGATGGGAATAGGACCATTGGGGGCTGAGAATAGGACAATAGGAAGGACGCGTATCTCCTGCCTCCAGATATTACAGTTCTTGACCCTCAAGTCTTCAAACTCCAAGACTTATACCAACATCTCTCTCTCCCAACACCCACCCTGAACTGGGAATTACATCACCTGCATCCCAGTTTTCAGGGAATTATACCAATGGCTTTCTTAGCTCTCCAGCTTGCAGACAGCATATCATCAGATTTAACTCAGTTTCCATAATTGTGTGAGGTAAATCCCATAACAAATCTTCTCTAGTCTCTTTCTTCCTCTCCCCTCATTTCCTATTGGTCTATTTCTCTGGAAGACTGATTAATACAAAGATTGAACTAAGCAAGATAATTACCAAACAGTGTCATTTGGACTACACTTTGTAGGTGATCATCGGATTTAGGGTTGCTTTTTTTATGGAGTGATGGATAAGGGGGTCAAATTGGAGTGGGTGAAGAAAGAGTGGGGCATGTGGAAATGGAGAAAGCGGTGAGCATTGACAACTTTTCTAGGAAGGTTGTCTGTGATGGGGAAGAGAAAAAGATGGGAGTCGAGGAAAGGTTTTATTTTGCTTAACATTATTTTTAATAGGAGAATGTCTAAAAACCTGAAAAACAAAATCAAGTTGGGAGTGGGCATTGAACATTTCATAGGGATAAAGGGAAACCATCAGCCTGAATTCATACAAAAGTAGTAGTTGGAGAGATCTAAGCACAGACAGAAGCAGCTGAGAAATGTTCTCAGTTATAACAGGAAGAGAAAAAATAGAATAGGTGTATTGTGTGTTTAAAAGACAAGGAGACACCCATCAAATGGCTCATTTTTTCTCAGTAAAATAGGTGGTGAGATTATTTGCTAAGATAAAGAGAGGTGAGGTGGGGAGAGGGATTAGATGTTTGAGGAAATTGAAATCAGTTTAAAGAGTTGAAATGAGAAGGGAAAAAGTTGATTAGGGACACTAAAGTAACTTAAAAGTACTGGAGATGCATTTGCAATTGGTCATTATCAATTTATAGAAAATACACCAGCTCTGCTTTATAATGGTAAGGATGAGACCATTCTGAAAATGTCTGCTTCACATCTACAGAGAGAAAATGTCAGATCTACAATTTATTCTAATAGTATAGAGTTCAAATAGTATAGAGTAGTTTGTTTGTATGTCCCTATAGACTTAGTATATTTCCCTTGGCTAAAATGGCAACTCATTCCATTTGAAAATGAATTTTGAATGTTCAAAATTCTCTTAAGGAATTTATTTATAGTACATTGATATGAAAATATGTTGGTTATCCTTTGCTACTTGGAAAATATGTTTTTATTTGACTATATTTTTACATAATTTTAAATTCACTGGTGCTAACAACATTATAAATTAGAATCAACAAAATGCTTTTGTTCTCAGTATGACCAGTCTTCAAGTCGCACTGAAGTCACACTCCAAAACGCTGGAGTTCATTTTATTTGGAAAACTGACTTGTTACAGATTAAACTACTACTAAATCCATATCTAGACATTCAACAAAATTTACAGCTTTAGTAGACATAAAATCATAGCACAAAGTAAACTAAGAGAAACTAAATGCAGTATTGTTCAAACGAGTTAACATGCTTTACAATTGACATTCATTGTTAATTTTTTTGATAGGTGATAATTAGTTAAATTGGAATGCCACCTTTTACTTCTGAACATATTAATTTGACAATGTTCAGCTCGATCTACAAAATGAAAGTAGGATATGTAATATTTGGTCAATGTGGTTTTTTATTATACAATCTGTGCATTTTATTCTTTTCAAAAAACACACGCTTAAGAATATATAATATTTAAATTAAACATCAGAAGGAAAGATTGAGAAAATAACCATGTTATAAACAATTTTCATTAAAATTACTGATTTTTATATAGTTGATTTTTACATTTTAAAGTTAGCCAACGTAAATTCATTAACAATCAAAAAAAATTTTTTTTATTAAATCATAGCTGTGTACATTAATGCAATCATGGGGTACAGTGTGCTGGTTTTATATAGAATTTGAAATATTTTCATCAAACTGGTTAACATAGCTTTCCTGTCATTTTCTTAGTTATTGTGTTAAGACATTTATATTCTACATTTAGAAAGACTCACATGTACCCTTGTAAGATAAACCATAGGCGTGGTCCCACCAATCACCCTTCCTCCACCCATCCTCCCTCCCCTTTCCCCTTCCCCAGTATTCTTGGGCTGTAATTGGGTTATAGCTTTGAAAGCTAAAAATTAGTTTCATAGTAGGGCTGAGTACATTGGATACTTTTCTTCCATTAGATAAAAATGTTAAGAAATTGTGCATTTAGTAAAGTTAAAGTGCATTTAACCTGTGTTTATTATTCTTAAACGGAATGTCCCCTCTGGAGTATTTATTTTCCAGTAGCAATTAAATTGAATGTAGTTAACAAATATTTGTTGACTAAATCAGTTTTGGGGGGGCTTTAAATTTTCACTAACAATTTAGGTTATTATTATATATTTTTATGATAATCTCCTAATTACTATTTCTTTGTATAGTAATTCTATGGGGTTATAAAAATTGCATTCTGCTATAGAAGGTAAAATGCAAAACTTAAGAAATGCCCTAGATAATTTAATCACATAAAAATTTGAGAACAGTTTTAATTTATTTAGCTATATCTATAGAGGCCTTACATACTTGTTTATCTATTGTTTAGCGCTTATGATTAGATCACACAAAATAATTGGGAGTCAATCATGATGAAGTTTAACTTGAGAGAACATTGTGCCAACAGAGAATGGTAGCAGGAGGAGGTGACAGTTTCATAATCTCCACTGTGTAGTCACCAAACCCCCAATCTACTTCTCTGAGGTCCGCATATCAGGTGGAATGAGTCATTTCTGAAACACGATGAAGGAAAAGGTTCTATTATTGCCATTCCCCCTATTTTTCTAATGGAGCTTGTAGTGTATGTAGATATATTTTGTGTAATTACTCTGAAAATTGCTGTGATTGAAAGGCTTCCAATTCTGGCAAGGATGTGGATTCCAAGTATATGGTAAGTGGCATAGTATTTGAGACGTCATTCATGAAAGCAGGAGAGGAGCTAAAGTTTAAGGAAAGAAGTGGGTCAGTACTTAAGGGAAAAGAAATGTAACATTCAAAGAAATAACTTTATGGAGTTGAAGTTATAGCAGAAATTAATCCTTATCAATCAATCCTTATCAGTTAATTAGGCAAGAATATTCTAAGTAACCAACCAGGTCTTACTCCTCGCTACCAGGGGTGTTGTACAGTGCATAATGCCCTTCCTCCTATACCCAGGATATGGAAATTTGCTTTGCTTCTTCATAGAAGGTAATATTAATCTCTGCATAATTTTCCATAAAATTGATGCTCCTAATGATTTTTAAGTATACAGTTTAGTAGTGGTAAGTACATTTGCATTGTTGTGCCACTATTGCACCATCCATCCACGGAAGTTTCTTGCAAAACTAAAACTCTACAGTCATTAAATAACTTCTCATTTCCCCAACTCCTGGCAACCAATGTTCCATGTTCTGTCTCCATGATTTTTACTACTCAAGTAGCTCCTTTAAGAGGAACCGTACAATATTTTTCTTTGTGTGGCTGGCTTATTTCACTTAACATAATGTCCTCAAGGTTCACCCATGTGTAGCATATGTCAGAATGTCTTTCCTTTTAAAAGCTGAATGAATTGCATTGTATGGATATACCACATTTTACCTATCCATTCATCCATCAGTGAACACTTGGGTTGCTTCCATGTCTTAGCTATTGTAATTAATTTTTCTATGAACATGAAGGTGTAAATATCTGTTCTAGGCTGGTATGTATGATGTTCTAATTTTTCCTCTGAAATATCCCAAAACACTTCTACAAGTATAGAAGTTCTATAAGTTGTTCTCTTTGTCTGAATTGTCTTTCCTTACTCATGTCATTACTTTGCCCCAGTCTCCTTTCAACTTTCTGTCTACCTAGTTTTTTCTTTCCCTGCTTTTGAGAAGTTGTATTTTCTTCTTCTCCTTCTTCTTTATTTGCTGCATAAATCCTCACCTTTTATTATTATTTCCTTGTCCATGTCACATCTCCCTTACCCTAATTCAGATCAGGCCCTCTCACTTCTACACACTTAGAAAAATCTGTGTACAGCTTCATCACTGGAGTTTATTTTGTCTTGTAACTGACTACTCAGACATTCCACCATTGCATTAGAGGCTCCCAGGTGACAATAATTCTGCCTCATTTTCCTGTGTTCTCCCAGTGCCTATCATGTTACATCTCTGAATATTAACACCTTTTCTTTATCTTCTGTATCTGAGATAGAGAATTGAAAGTGTCCTTAGTTATTCATTGAAACTCTTTGTGTATATTGCAAATATTTTATCGATTCTTAATTTTTTAAAATGTCACTAATAGTGTCTCTTGTATGGAAAATGACAATAGTCATGAAGTCAAATAGGTCAATATTTTCTATAATGGCTTTTAAAATTTTCATATTTAGGGAGATGATCCCTATAAGAAAATTAAAAAATGTCTTTTTATATTTCCATTGAATACTTTTATAATTTTTGTTTTCAGTCTTCTTAAGAGGTATACATTTAGTCAGTGGCTATTTCAGTTAAAGTGCTATTGGAAATTTTATTGTCCTTCCCGTTTGGCATTTACTTGGAGAAGAGGTTGGAAAGCGATCATCGTAAGGGCTTCAGTTTTGATGTGACTCAGAACCTCTAGAGCAATCAAAGCCTAGTAAATTTATGGAAGAATGTGAGATAGGACTACTCCTGGGATATAAAATGCCCCCAAAATGCAGGATCCTAGGCATATAATTTTTGCTAATGGGATAAATTCACATATAGGAAAGACTGTTTTAATTATTTTTATTTCTGGGTTTTAATAATTGTTGGAATTATTGAAATATTGTTTTAATATTTACAATTTCTTATCATTGCTGGTTTATGGGACATATTAGTATGCTAGTGTTAATGTAACAAAGCACTGAAGACTGACAATAAAAATTTATTTTTCTCTAATTTTGGAGCCTAGGTGTACAAGATTTAGGAGTTGGTAAAGTTAATTTCTTCTGAGGCCTCTTTGCAGTCTCAGCTCTTGGCTTGCAGACAGCCACTTTCTCACTGTGTCTTCATGTGGTCTTTGCTCCCTGTGCCCTAATCTCTTCTTATAAGGACACTGGTTGTATTAGACTATGACATATTGGATGAGGATACACAGTAATAATCTCGTTTTAACTTAAATACCCCTTTAAAGACCTTATCTTTGAATACAGACATATTCTGAAGTATAGGACATCAACGTAAGAATTTTAGAAGACACATTCAGCCTATGGCCCAGGAATACAATGATAAACCTCATATCCAGTGAGCTTATTAATCATAGTAATTCCAACTCCACCTGCTTTCCAGTGGTTTTCTGCCTAGCTTCATAGTTAGAAGGGGAAAACCACAGGAACTTGAACTTGTTGCTCTGTGATGCCCATCATACTGGCTCTCAGCCCCTCTAATTACAGGACCATGACCTCCTAGCACTCCACTCTGTTGTCCTGTGAGACTGGTGATTTGTTGGCATCTCTACCTTGTCACCATGGCCTTCTGCCTAGATGCATAGTCTCCAAATCAAATCCAAAATAAACAACCACTGTAGGAGAAAAATCACAATAGTGATTCACTTTTCTATGATTCTCTTTTCTTTGGGAAATTATTCAAGTTTTGGTTGCTTTAGCAGCCCCAGGATGCTTAAAAAACAAAACAACAACAACAACAACAAAGAAAACAAAATAAAAAAAAAAACAAGAAAAAAGAAATGGAATACCTATGTCATATATATCTGAAATCTGGATGTATAATGATATTTGATAAAATTTTTGTTTGCCTTAAGATAGGTTGTCTTACATGAGTAATTCCATTTGACACTAGAAATCTGTCACCATTTAAAATCTCAAGTCAACCTAAAAACACCAACTTCCCAAAGTAAATAAAACACAAAACTAAGATAATTTCCTTAATTGCCAAGTTAAATGTCAGTTCTAATATATTATTCTTAAGAGACATAGTTGTTAGCACCGTTATAGAACAGATGAGCACTTTATTCTACTGAAAGGGAAATTAAAGTTCCTGTGTTTTTCCAGCTCATTATGTAGTTTTTGGTGTATATACTAAGAAAAAAGGAAGTAAAAAATAAGATTTTTTTCTGCAAATAAGAAAACGTCTAGAATGTGATTAAATCATTTATCTCTAATAACATTTAGTAGTTCTAAGTGCCATAAAATTTTTAGAGCAGGATATTTACCATACTCAGTACATATTTAGTTATACATATTACCCCTTTTATCATTGCATGTTGGGGTTAAGCAGATGAAAAATTACATATATTAAACTAAATTGTTTTGGCAAATTAATGTTTAATGTAATATTTGTTGAGTAACGGAAGACACTGATATTGTTTGCTTATTAATAGAAGTCACCAATTTTATTTTACTTGCCATTGTTGACATAGATGAATGACTATTATTAACACAATTGAATTTGTATGTGAAATTAATTTCCTTGGGATCATTTAGGACGTTGACCAGTCATTTGCAGAGCTTTGAGATTAACCAGTCAAATTTAGTTGGTAAATTATCACAGATAAATAATAGAGCTTTCCTCTTAGAAATGGTCTATTATACACTAGGAACACATCTTACCTATTATTTTCCTCTTTAAAAAAGGTTTCATTCTACTCATGAGATTGCTTCAGTTTGTTGTCATTTTAAAGATGTGTTCAAAGTTAGGAAACAGAATATTGTTATAAAGCTTTAACAATGATAATCTATGAGGAATCAGACATGACTGCTTATATTAGGGTTAAGCATGCAGGTTCTGGAGTTACATACCTATTTAAAGTTTGATTCCATATCTGTTAGGTATCTGACTTGTGCAAGTTACGTAAATTCTATGTATCTCAGTTATCTAATCTGTGACATGTTGAACACTATTCAATATTACTCAGGGGTTACTTGAGTTAATACATTCTTGGCACTTAGAATAGTGCCAGAAACAATAGTTAATACATTCTTGGCACTTAGAATAGTGCCAGAAACAATAGTTAAACTGAGAATCAAATCAAAGACTCAATACCTTTCACAAAAGCAATAATTACAGGTACTTAGTAAATACTAAATAAATATTAGCTAGTATCAGTTTTGTACAGATGAAATTAAAATAAATCCCTCTAGAATCTTAGGGGATAGTCTGGAAAGTGAGATAAATTCCCTTGAGGACTTTGGAGGTAGATTTTAATGTTAGTCCTACCCATTTTACTTTGGTGATAATTTAACTGAATGGTTATACACCAAAGTCAGTTCACTGAACTACTGTATTTTCAGCAAACTTTTCTGTGCTCTCTTTGATTTCTCCTTTTCTTTCTGTCGTCTTCTATTCCTAATCCTCCACTTACCTTTCCTTACTTGCTAACCATTCTAATTATTATTCCTTTATCTTAAAATTAAACCAAATAAAAATGATAATTTTAGTATCATCATACACACTCTTTTGAATTCTTTCTTTTTCTTTTACCATCAAAATACTTGAGAAAGTTGCATTCTGAATGCTTCTTTCTCCACTCCCTCCACACATACACACTAAAGAGCTTATAGTGAAAAGCTTTAAGATAAAAAGGCAGAAAAGAACCTGAATCTACAGGAGAAATAAGGCCTATATTTCTAAAATATCAGTTTTGCTTAATGACATGTAATTAAAACATTGATAGTGCTCTATCAAAACAAGTACATATGTTCTAGAGCAGAATGTACTAGTCATATGAATTTTTTAAAGATAAATAAGAAGATTTTTTTAAAAAATTGAATTTAAAATGATGACTTAAATTTCCCCTGAGACCTCCAGATGCACATAAGGCCTGGAAAATGTCTGTTTCTTCTGTCTTAGTAAACATGATAAAACCTTGGATCCAGAGGAAGACTACCTAGTATCTCTAGTGTAAAGTTAAATATTAAATATTTTTCTAATAGTTTCTTATGATGATCATTTTAGCTTAGAGCTTTTATTTCCATAGGAATTATAAAATGATGATTTAATAGTTCAGTTATTTGCCCTGAATTTATTAGTCATATTTGTTCTGTTCCTTGATTTTCAGCAATAAATGATGTGTCTAAATCACTTGACATACAAAGATCTTCCTTATTCCCTTTCTATAACTCCATAATATTTCATTGTAAGACTGTACTATAGTTGACTAAATCAATTTTCTGTTGATAAATAGTTAAATTATCAGCATTTTTCTACTATAATGTTAGAGTAGATAATTTGGGCATTGCCATTTAAAAAAGCATGGCAATAAATTTTGGGGGGCAGGTTCCTAGATGTGACATTGAAGGATCAAAGGATTACTGTATATTACAGAAGATAAAACTTTGGCCCTCTAATATATTATGTCTTTTTGCCTATTATCCCAATATTGCTGATAATATTATGATAATACCAAGAATATTTACTGCTTAGTAAAATAAAACAGTATAGATGCACTTCCTTTATTGTGCTTTTGTTTATTTTTTCTGAAATTAACAATCTTCTTCATATTTCAAATTAAATCATTTTCTACAAGACCAAATTCGATAATCAATCAATTCTGTTTTATTCCTCAATCCTTTTGTTTTTGTGCTCAAAACAGCATAGTACTGGCCCAGAAACAATAGTTAAACTGAGAATCAAATCAAAGACTCAATACCTTTCACAAAAGCAATAAAGAAAATAAAATACTTAGAAATGCATTTAACTGAGGAGGCAAAAGACTTCTTCAGGGAGATATGAGTTACTGATGAAGGAAATTACAGAGTATGTAAACAAATGGAAAAACATTTCATGCCTATGGATCTGCAGAATGGCTATTTTACCCAAAGTGATTTACAGATTCAATGATCCCTATTAAAATATCAGTATCATTTTTTCACAGATTTAGAACAAATTCTGTATTTTGTATGAAACCAGAAAAGAGCCCAAATAGCCAAAGCAAACTTAAACAAAAGGACAAATTGGAAAGTATCATTCTATCTGAATTCATGCTATAATACAAGGCTATGATAACCAAAATAGCATAGTCTGGCACAAGAAGAGAAACAGTATTGAATCAGAACAGAAAACCCAGATATAAAACAATCCTCATATTGCCAGCTGATCTTTGACAAGACAGATAAATCCATACACCAGGTAAAAGAATTACTACTCAATAAATGGTGCTGGGAAAATTGTATAGCCACATGTAAAAGATTGAAATAGGATCTGTACCTCTCAACACTCAAAAAAAATAATTCATGATGGATAACAGATTTAAACTTAGGGCATAAAACTATAAGAATTCTAGAAGAAAATGTTGGAAAAACTCGATAGACATTGGCCTATAGATTCCAATGGCAATTTCATAAAACTTTATGAAGACCCCAAAGGCAATCACAACAACAAAAATTAATAAGTGGAACCTCACTGAATTAAAAGTTTTCTGCAAAGTCAAGGAAACAATCAGTAGAGTACATAGACAACCTACAGAATGGGAGAAAATATTTACAGGTTATATGCCCAATAAATGGCTGATAATCAGAATCTATAAAGATCTCAAGGCAATCATAGCAAAAAAGCAAATAACCACAAAAACACATGAACAAAAGACATGAACAGAAGCTTTTCAAAAGAAGAAATTTTAATGGCCAATAAACACATGAAAAAAGTCCAACATTTGTAATCATTAGGGAAATACAAATCGAAACCACCTAACTCCAGTGAAAATGACTTTTATCAAAAATCCCCAGATGCTAGTGAGAATAGAGAGAAAGAAACCCTTATACACTGTTGGGGGACTGAAAACTAGCACAACATCTATGGAAGGTCATATGTAGATACCACAAAGAACTTCAAGTAGACATACCATTTAATTCAGCAATTCCACTACTGGGTATTTACCCAAAAGAAAAAAAGTCATTTTATAAAAAAAAAAAAAAAGACCCACATGCATTTGAATGTCTATTGCAGCACAATTCACAATTGCAAAGATGTGGAAACAACCCAAATACCTGTCAATACGTGAGTGGATTGAGAGAACATGGTATTATATACCATGGAGTACTACGAAGTCATAAAAAATGGTGAACTAAAACCTTTTGTATCAACCTCAATGAAACTGGAGACCATTCTTCGAGGTGAAATATCACAAGAATAGAAATACAAGCAACACATACACTCACTATTAAATTGGAACTAGTTGATCAAATGTGAACCCATGTTCACATTTGGTATTAAAACTCAACTGAAAGTAAGCAGGTGGGAGGGGGCAGGAGAGGAGGAGTAAATTCATCCTTAATGGGTACAATCGACATTTGCAACTTTGATTTAAAACTGTACAAAAGAAATTCATTTAATCAGAACATTTGTATCCCCATAATATTCTGAAATTGAAAAAAATTGTAAAAATTAGAATTCTAGAACAGAAAAACAATCTTCTTTCCAATTTTTAAAGTTTGTTTCAATTCCTTTTGCTTTCCAATAATGTTCATGAGTTGTATGAGGCCATTCTAGTTCTTGCTCCTTCACTTGTTTGGTAGGCCATGGTCAGACCAGATGTCAGTTAGCTTAGTGAGGAATAAGAAACAGATCACAGAACACATGACCCTGGCATAGCAAGACATCCTTCATGTGGTGTTAGTTATATGGACCCCTGAGTGCTGATGTGGCTCTATCTTAGCCCAGTATGGCAGTGTCAATGAGGCTGAGTTCTGAGCTCTTATCCCCTGATTACCCCTCATTCTGCATGGACTACCTTGACCACATAACTTCTCTTGTACCTCTATGAAGTGCTATGGAAGCTATGGAGTGTCTTGTTTGGTAATTTTATCCTTACCTTTTATATCTTTGTACTGATTATTTATTGGTTTGCTCAAGAATTAAAGTGGGAGTAACTTTAAATCAAGAGTCCTCATGCTTACTAATCTCTGAAACTGGACCAGTTCTTTTTGATCTGGCTTTCATGAACTCTTATCTGTAGCATTCTGAAAATACAAAGGACGTCATTTAGCCCTGCTCTTCTCCTGTATGTGTAGAGCAGTTCAACTTGAGAGTATATCTTTAGTTGTGAAAGACAGTCTTGTAGTCTTGTATAATTTCTTTGCTAATTTCTGTCCTTTTGATTTCTTTGTTATCTCTTTCTGGAACTCCCCTTAGACATTTGTTAGTCTCCCTAGATTAATTCTCTATTTTTTCCCCATGTGTTGTTACAGGTTTGTTTTCTTATTCTGCAGTTTGGGAGACTTCCTTGAATTTATTTATGAAGCCTCCTACTAAATGTCAGTTTGAATATCATGTTTTTTATTACACAATGCATTGTTTTTTTCTATATTGTTCCTTGAACTCTTTATTTCTTGGATGCACTATTATATCCTACTTAGTAATTACCTAGAAGATTTTTTTCTGTTGCCTGCCTTGTCTCTGTTTCCTATGAATGCCATTGTTTGTTCTTTGTCTTCCATGTTATAGATGTTCTTAGTTGTTTAATTATTCTTATCTATCAAAATTAAGAGTAAGTCATCTCTAGCTAAAAGTTCTATATACATGGATGTAACTTGTTCACTGGTGAGCTTTCAACAACATGATTGTGTACAGACAAAAACTTTTTTATTCAGAAACTGAGAAATGTCACTCTCTGTAGGATTTTTATCTGGATCTAATCATTTTCTCTAGAATAGAATATGCTCATATTTTTCCTGGTAAGTATTCTATTCTATCTCTAGCTATGCTCTGGGAGCTGAGTATAATGACAAGACATAGGATTTTCAAAATTCCATGTATAAACTCTCACTTCTTCCTCCTATTATCAGTACAGAACGTTATCCTTGATCTCTGCTGTGTTTGGTGTTTCTGAGTCTAGAGATTTTCTGGTTTAACTTTTCTCTTGTTTCATATGAAGGTAGTTCATCTGGTAGTTCAAAGTGTGTTTATGGTGGGTAGTGGTAGACAAATGATAAATCTAGGTTATAAAAGAGGTTTTTTTCTATTTTTTATAGATTTTCAAACAATTCCCCTGTTTTTTGGCAATGACAAGTACAACAAAGAAATAGTCAGGCATTGTGGCAGGCGCCTTGTAGTCCCAGCTACTTGGAGGCTGAGGCAAGAGAATCACTTAAGCCTAAGAGTTTGAGGTTGCTGTGAACTGTGATGCCATGTCACTCTACCAAGGTCAACATAGTGAGACTCTGTCTCAAAAAAAAAGAAGAAGTCTTCCTTTCAGCTTTCAGTTCATAGGAGGCCAAAGTGCAACTTCCTTTGCTCATCCAAAATCTGGGTTCATCTGACATCAGTAGCCTCCACCACACAGCCTAAATTTGACTCCAATGATATCAAAGTTGTGTACTGGAGGGGCATGGTGAAGTTAGTGCCATGTCTACCCTGACCCTCAAGATCGGCCTCCTGGGTTTGTCTCCAAAAAAGGCTGGTGATGACATTGCCAAGGCAACTGGTTACCGGAAGGATCTGAGCAGTACAGTGAAACTAATTATCCATAACAGACAAGCCCAGATGGAAGTGGTACCTTCTGCCTCTGCCCTCTTCATCAAAGCCATCTAGGAACCACCACGAGACAGGAAGAATAGAAAAACATTAAACACAACAGAAATATCACTTTTGATGAGATTTTCAACATTGCCAGACAGATGCAGCACCAATCGTTAGCTGGAGAACTTCTCTGAAACCATTAAAGAGATCCTGGGGACAGCCCAGTCAGTGGGCTGCAATGTTGATGGCTGTCATCCTCATGATGTCATAGATGATATCAACAGTAGTGCTGTGGAATGCCCAGCTAGTTAAAAAGTAGAAATGAAAAAACTCAATACAGGATCATTTGACATCTTAAAATGAAAAATAAAAACAGAAATGTAGTATTAATTCTAATGGCCTTTAGAAGATTTTAGGAGAGGTAAGCTACATGATACCATTTGGTTTACAAAAATCGTTCCAGCTTCAGCATGGGGAATAACTCAGAAGGAAGCAAAAATTGATACAAGGTAACGATGTATTGCAATGACTCACATTAAAGAAAATGATAATGAGGGTCAGCATATTGCCAGGAGGTAAGAAGAGGATTGAATACATTTAAGAGATTTGAAAAATAGAGCTAGATTATTGAAATTGATTGGTGGCTTGATTATGGCATCTAGTAAGCAGTAGGTAGTCAAAATGATTCCTAGGTTTCAAATTTGTGTAACCAGATGATTTTGGTGGCATCTCTTGACATACTAAACACAAGGGAAAGGCCAGATTTGGGGGGAAAGTTTTTTTCTGAATTTAAAATAGTATTACTCTTGTGCATGAGCTACCAAATGGACATAGGGTGTGGAACTCTGAAGAGAGTTCTAGATTAGACGTCCAAAGTTGTGTACTATGTGTATGGTAATAAAAGCCATGGGCATGGATACAAGCACTTCCTAAGAGAGAGTAGAGTGAGCAGAGCAAATGCCTATATCCCTTTAAGAAGAAACTCTCACCAGTAAAAAACTTATAATTTGACAAAGTTTAGCTCTCTATAGGCTAAGACTCTATTTAAATTTGAACCCCTACCATAGAGCCTGCACATAGTAGAAACACATGTGATTGAACTGAATAAGAAGATAATAAATATTCCTTCTAAAGATCTTTAAATGTATTACTCTCACTTGGTTTGCAAAGCACTATCATCACCAACCTTCCTTTCCTATTTAAATCCTATCCACGATTCATGATCATGAAATAGTATAACTATTATAAAATCTCCGGCTTGGAAGATTTTCTAAGTGGTTACTTCCTCTTTGAATACATAGCACTTTATTGGTATCTCTTTTCTTTTGTTTGTTTGTTTTGCATTTTTTTGGCTGGGGCTGGATTTGAACCCACCACCTCCAGCATATGGGGCCGGTGCCCTACTCCTGTGAGCCATAGGGATATTGGTATCTCTTTGATGATACTTCTCTCTGTTTCTAATCTTAGTGATGTAGGTATCAAGTCTTATCTCTTCTATAACATATGTTCTTCCTTGAAGTTGAAAGCTAAGTTTTTCTTGAATATGTTGTGTTCTACAACATCTGCCTAGCACAATGGCTGACATGTTACAGACAGACAATATGTGTTTATTTAATAGATACATGAATTTGTCATCATGCTCAGACATCAGTCACTGTAATAATCCATTTGCAAAATCCCCAGTCCCAGGATAATAGCCTTGTCACATCCTTGTTGCTGTGATGCACAAATTTTTGAGAAATCTTACACTCTTTTGAAGTTCTGCAGTCACATTATACATCACCTATCGCATTTTTCCCTAAAAGAAAGTAGGCTCATGTAGTTGCATTTCAAAATGGATTTGTCTTTAGATAAATACACCATAAGCCAACATTATATTTTTATTGTCTTTAAGTTATCAAGCAGTATGAGAAGCGTCAAAGACATTTAGAGCTATTATTCATGTTTGTGGTATACACATATTCCAGCTTGATCGGTTTTGTAATGCTATTTGAAGATATCTAAAGATAAAAGTTTTACAGCTTTTTGGAGGAGATTATATACACTAACCATTTTTACTATGTGTAAATTCTTAATGTTGAAACTAATGTTTTTTATGTAATTGTCACCAAATTCATAGTGTGAATATTCAAAACAGTTGGTCAGCACCTTCCTTCTAACTTTAATTATTTGAAGACAGTTATTAAGTTGTCCCTTGTTAACTTACCTGGAGATTACAGACGTTCAGATTTTCTCATTATGTGCACCTTATTTTCCATCTTATTATTTAATAAGTCTGCTGTTGACCATTTCCACTTTACATAACCTTCTTAATTTGTTTTATGAATATTTTATGACAGTGATTAAATAATTATTGCACACCAGTATTATTTATAATTGCTTTTCAAATTTTCCAGGAATATTCTATAATTAACACCGTTAAATTGTAAATTTTAAAAGGCAAAATTTTCTTTGCTAAAACGATGTGTTACTTTTTTCACTTCTGTATAAACAGTCATATTAGACAGAAGAGGGCTATAGCTTTTGTCTTGAAAAAATATTTGGAATTAAAAAAAAAATATCTCAAACTGCAATCCATAATGGAGGTTAATGAAAACTGTATTATTTTTCCCTTAGCTATCAACAACTAGTTTTGGCATAGATTATTGGATTTATAATTAGATGTAATTTGACTTAATTAGTTGGCTATAGCTCTTAATTATGGTATACCTTTTCCCATTATGGCTGCTGTAGCAGTAGCTTAGGATAAACATTGATGATCTTTCTTGCCGATGGGACTAACTCTATCCCTTGGGTTATTTGTGTGATAATGAGAATGAGATTTCAGAAGCGTGACAGACGGTCTAGTCATGAAATACTGTTTTGGCACAATTCCCTTCACTGCTTTTCAAAAATGGCAGCTAATTCCAGTAAAATACATATATACATATATGTATAAAATACATACATATATAAAATATCTTCATATATAAAATTGATATATACACACATATATAACATATATATATTGTTTGTGTCTATATATAAGCCACCCTTAGACACTTGGCAATAGAATACCACTCTAAGTAACAGTCAGTGTTAAAAAATACATATACATTGTGTATATATACATATACCTTTTTTTTTTAACACAGACTGTTACTTAGAGTGGTTTTCTATTGGTAGGTGTCTAAGGGAGACTTAGGCAAATATTTAAAACACTGAGAAAGTTGAATTTTCATTAGAAATTTCCTGGAATCTTAAATAGTAAAATAAGAGTTATGTAAATTTGCTTTGCTGAATAAATCAAGTCACACATATACTTTGAATCTCTTTGAGAATTCCACAATGCTGCTTCAGCTGTACTCTCAAAATCTATTCTTAAAAGGATTACTGATGAAATGATATAGGACATCTTGAAGCTAAAGGAAAGCAATTTTGTATGATATTTCCTATGAAGAGAGTTGAAGTGATATCAATTTTCAAAGAAAAATTTTCAAAGGGGTTAGAAAAGAATGGTCCTCAGTGATTGAATACCCCCACACGTTAGATATGGGGTCACAGATTCTGTGTCACAAAAATAGTGTGGTGTTGAAAATAAAAAAATATCCACATGGTACATATGATAATTTGGTACTGCTTCTTAGTCCAAATTATTCTTAGTCCATTTCATAATAGCCAATTACAAGTTACTCAAGGGACATGGATCATGCAAATCAGCTCATATTTCACCGAGTGACTGTTCCTCATGTGTTTTGAGCTATTATCTTCATTACAGTGCAGCACATGAATCCAACTCATCTGTACTGTAATTGCTATAAATCAAGCATTCATTTGCTTTTATTTATTACCGACTATAAAGAGTTTTAATAATATTTAGAGGACACTGCAATAAAAGCAATCATTTATTGTGTCTGCTTACAGGGTCACTCAAGGTTTCCAACAAAAACCAATGTCATTTCCTAATCTTTTAATATTCATAAGGTAATATCATTCGCAAATGGTACATTATGATTTATAAATATTTCCTGGCCAGGAACATAAAAGCATCATTATAATCCCTCCCAGAAAAAGCAGTGAGATTCTTTGGGGCAGATAGCAACCCAAGGTACCATGGGCCTGTGTCTAAACCTAATCTTGTTTCTCATTGTTTGTGTGCCCTTGATCATACCACTTAGACTCAGTTTTCAGTTATAAACTACAGAGGGTTTGCAGAGCTCTTCTGCGAAGGAGGATCTGCATTAGTAATTCAGAAAGTGGTTGTGTTTTTCCCTTCTCCTCTTCAATAACAGTGAAATAGATGGTGTGGTAGGGTAGACGGCTTTGGATAAGAAGGCAAAAAACCCCTAGGTCCAAGTCCTGTTTCCATCAATTACTGCACGTGTGACCTTTACCAAACGAATAAATCTCTAAAAGCATCTGTCTTCTTTCATGTAAAATAGGGATAATAATACTTGGTCTATGTATTCTAAGAATCTCTGCAAAGATTATGTGAAAACTACTTGCAAGATATAAAGCAATTCAACTATTAGTTGAAAACACGATCTTCTTGTGAGTAAGGTGCAGATAATTTTCTTCCAGGACACTCTTTGTGAAGTTGTGTTTTACAAAATTGAAGAAATATATTACTTTGTGCTCATCTAGAAGAATCATAGGATTTCCATTTTTAGGCACTCATATTGAATGCACAAGTTATTGTTAAATTTTTTCTGTGATATCACAGCCTTTGCTCAGGCACTTTCAGTGATGGGCAGCTCATGGTTCCTAACAGGAACATACTAAATATGATAATTATCTCTAGTTTAGTCCTAAAATCTGTTTTGTGTGGGGAGAGACAGAAAAAGTCCCATGTCTCATCTTTGTCAGGCCCAATCTTGTTTGAAGACAAGTGCTATGTCCTCCTTAAGTCTTGTCTTTCTCATGGGAAATATTTCCAATTTCTTCAACAATTCTTTATGAAACATGATTCCAAGTTACTAGTCAATGTATTCTGAACAATTCAGTTTGACTGAACTTAACTCTACTATCAGTACAGAATATCTACTATGTGCCAGAGGTACAAAGAGTGCCCTGTAGAACTCCAACTGTAGCCAAGCCAGCCTCCACATTTATGAACTATCTATAGCACCACAGAGTTAGCTGAAATGTACTATATGCATGCTTTATGCCAAGCTTTATTCTAGGGGCTAGGAATTCAGCAGTTAGGAATGGTTTTTGCCTTTATCAGGCTTTCATTTTGTGGGGAATAAAGACAAGTAAGTAGACAAGTGAACAAATTTCCCAGGTGGGTGCTATGTTCTGAATGTTGAAACCTAATCACCAAAATGGCAACATGAGGAGGAGGTGCGGCCTTTGGGAAGTGATTAGATTATGAAAACAGGACCCGCCCCCCCCCAACAGGATTAGTGTCTTTATTAAAGAAGCTCCAGACCTGGGGCTGGCGCCCAGTGCTTGATCTGCCATATGAGGTTCCATCTGAAAGAGAGCTGCTTTAAAAGTAGGCTCTCACCAGACACACTATCTCTGGACTTGCCAGGTTCCATAATGGTGAGAAATAAATTTCTGTTGTTTATAAGCCCCTTAGTTCATTTTGTTGGATTAGCTTGGACAGACTAAAGGGTGAGGGAGGAAAGAGTGTTTCAGAAAGAAGTAAAAGCATGTGTCCGTGAAGGCAGGGACCATTTCGATCTTGCTCATTCACATCTCCAGTACCTGGCAAAGTACCTTAGAACATAGTGTGTATTCAGTAAGTAGCCTGAATAGTGAAAGGACCAGCAAGGCAGTAAGAATTTCTAGAAGATGAGGCATAAGAAGAAAATGAATTTAAGGAACTAAGAAGGGACCTGTGGCAGGGATGGTTGAGAACCTGCCTTTATCCTTTTAGACATGTAGGTCCAACTTCCAAACGCCACCATCTCTATTTCTTTGCCTCAGGGCTTTATCAGGCAAATAGTGCCGAAGCCACTTTGCCTGCCTTTGAAGAACTCTAGAAGTGCTGAGAAATTCATCCCCCATTAAGCCCAGAGCAGTCTTCCGCCAAAGACCCATAAGAGTTGGTATATAAATACCCCAGCTCCCTTGCCACTCTGGTGGGACAATTCTGTGGCATATGTTCTAATGCTTCCAAATTTTTTCTTAGTGGACTAATCTTCAGTTACCTTTAATGGTGACTGTCTTTTTTTTTTTTTTTTTTTGGCTGGGGGCGGGGTTTGAACCCGCCACCTCTGGCATATGGGGCTGGTGCCTTACTCTTTTGAGTGTCTTAAAAAGGTAGAACTCATTGGCTAACTTCTCTTTTACATCCCATTCACCTTCTCCTCTGTAAGTGTTGCTTTCATCAAACAAATACATTGTTCAAATCCTTATTTCAGGGTCTATTTCTGGAAAACTCACTCTAAGACAAGGCCACATAATGAAAATTCTTATAAACCATATTAAAGAGTGTAAAGTCTATCAAAATACAGTTTGTTAGTGCTATATGAGCAGTATAATTAAAGCAGTCAAAGAATTTTTTTCATAGCATTTTATGAGTTTTATTTAGCCTAGGCTGGGCTCTGGGTGGAGCCTCAGCCCCTTCCCCCACCGGGAGCCATAGTAGAAACCAGAAAGGAGATACGAGCTCCTTTTGGATATTCCTGTCTTGGGATGAATTATATTCTTAGCTAGAGAAATCCATCTTCATATGGACCCCTGTGGAGGTTTGGGAGTAAAACAAGGATATGGGAGGTACTTTGACTTCTTGTAGAACATGAACTTCACAGCCTGGACATACTGAGCACTCTGGAGATACATGGTACTCAGAGCTTGTTATAGGACTCCTGAATAGTCTCATGCTGTGACACACTGGACATGAGACATGCAGGCTACTCTAGACATTCATGGATCCAAAGGAGAATTGGTTTGTCTGGATCTAATGCAGTGACCTCTCGAGATTCACTGGCAGACCTGGCCTGACTGCCCCAGATGTCCTCACAGGTCTATCACAGTCATGATTCTCACCATACCCATTCCCTCACATGCAGCATTTCAGAGCTGCTACCCTGGATGGCAAACAGACTACAGATGACAGTAGACTGTGGATCACCCACTCCCATTGACCAGTCCCAGAACTTCAAGCTTCCTTAGGAGGTCAGGATGACAATTTATCTTATTTGCAGGGCCTACGGTACTACTTTCTATCTAACTAAACTGTATAATATGCTTCTATTTCGTAACATAATGACTCCATAAGATTAACAGATATTATTTCCTAGTTGTAATTCCGGCTAGTGGATGTGCAAGCATCTAATGATTGTGGGCCATCATGATCTCAATTTATAATGAACGTAAATAACCTGAGTCCATGTGATTATGACTGCTGAGGAGAACTTTATGTATTTCTTAGTATAACTTTACTTATTCTTCTAAATTTAATCTTAGCATCCAAATAAGGTGTGACTTTAAACAAATTCCTTTATATTTTAACTTAACATCACATATCCATGCATATAAGAATTTTAATAGCTTCTGAAAATATCACAAACTAACAAAATCAGCTTTTACTTTCTATCATCTATTTAATTGTGGTCACCTATAAATTGTTCTCTTAAGAATATGATTACTGGATCTCTTAAGTTCTATATATAAAAACAACATTTTCCATCAACTAAAAATCAAATATTTAAATATATATGAATGTATACCCTAATATGCTAGGAAATAATTGTGTGACATTAGGTACAGCCACAAGATATAATTTTTGTTAAACATTTGAAAAATATTTATAATTTCATAACCTCAACCCCTATGCAGAGCTTGAGTGAAAAACATTTTTTACAGTTATTTGTTGATCTGTCAATCCACATTGTAACTCTATATTAATTAGAGGGACATGAAATAATTTGGCAACAAGGAAGCATGTAAAAATTTTACTTAGAGTGTCAAAAAATTGGGAAAAGTATAAATATTTAGTTACCTAAAATTGATAATGTTAGTGGTCTATATCAATACTCTTTTAAGCCACTAAGAATGATATCATATGTGAGTATTAATATTAGGGAACAATCTGTTGTTCATTTCTTAAAAATAAGATTACAAAATGGTATATAAAATGGGGTTCAAATTTTGTAAAATAAAATTTATGTAGCTATGTATATAGAAAATAAGTTGTAAGACTAAACATCAAAAGAGTAATGTGTTTTACATTATATGTAGTGGATACTATGAATGTTTTAGGATATTTTTATATTTCGATTTTCACGTTATTTTACTATAATGAAGTTCACACTAGAAAGATAGTTTAAGCAGATTAAAAAGGGTCTTTAATGCCAAATGAAGGAGTTTGTCCTGGAGGTGGTGAGACAATACTACTGGTTTTTAAAGTGGGGAAGCAAAATGTTTGAATGAATAGCTGGGAAGATAGTATTTTAACATTTGGCACCAATACTTCTCTTATGTAAAAAAATATTTTTTTGGTATAATTGAAGATTTTAGTAAGTTATCTCAAAGTGGCAGATAACATCTAGAAGATATGGCCTGAAAAGAAAAGGAAACTAAGCAAAGGCCCATTAAATAGGAAATGTCTGATTTCAAATCAAAATTTTATTATATCTCAAACAAGAAGCAGTATAGTTAACTAAAGCATCACTACAGTTTGGCCATCTTAACAGTAGCTTGTGTATTCCAGCAGTGAAAAAGCCTTGAGAGTGAGGGACAATCAACCACAGCTTGTTGAGAATTGAACTGAATCGTTTTCCTCATGAGAAGTGTTCCAAAGTCCGGAAGAAGTGGTAGGCAAGGTCAGGAGAAAACGTGGATGACAGAGTTTCCAAGTTCGACCTCTGTAGTTTGAGCAGCTTTGTAAGTATGATAGTCAAGCACTGTTTTGCAAAAGGATAGGCTTGTCTCTAGTGACCAATCAGCGGCTGCCTAACTGCAGGCATCCTCACCATTTCATCCAATTGGGTACAGCAAATATCTATTGTAATCTGCTGACTAAGCTTCATGAAGCGGTAGTGGATAACCCCAGGGCTGGACCACCACACAGACCCCATTAGCTTTTCTTGATGAATATTTGGTCTTAGACCACATTCAGGAACTTCATATTTGTCCAGCCCTTGTGCTGAATGCTTGCAATTGTCAAAAATAATCCATTTTCATCATATGTAACAATATGGTATAGAAATTGTCTGCCTTTATGTTCTGACAGCAAAGACAGACAAGTTTCCACACAGTTTTTCTTCTTATATGCATTTAATTCATGTACAACTACGTACCTTATTTTCTTTGCTGATTTGTTTCAAATAGTCCGGTATTGTGGAAATAGTACCCTCTAACCTTATTGCTAATTATGCATAGGCTGAGGTGGATTTGCTTTCACTGCAGCTTTTGGCTCATTATAACCCACCTTGGTCTCAGGTCACCCGCACAGCTCATTTTCAAGACTAAAATCACCTGAATGGAATCCCTCCAACCATCGTTCATTACCTACATTCTTCCCCAAAGCTTCATTGGTACTTTGAGCTGTCTGTGCTGCACTGGCTCCCTGACAGTACTCATACTTGAAAACACAAATTTTTGACTTATCCATGGTTTCACAAAAGTTGTTTTAAAATTTTTTTGAAAGATAAACACAAGGCCAAACATGCCTTTGAGAGAATGAGAGTGTACCTTCACACACACACACACACACACACAACACCAAGAAGTGTCAAAGTGAAGTGTAAGAGATAGCAACTGTCAAAGTTAGTACTTAATAGGACATTTCACACTTAATAACCCAATAGAACCACAACTGTTCTGGATTTGAAACAATCAAGATAGCAAAGATGAGGTAGATTGGAGAGGAGAGGAGAGCAGTAAGATTAGATTAGGAGACGAAAAGATTGAAAGAGAGAGGTCCTGATTGGAGACTACGGCAGAAAGCCAAGGCTGTATAAACAAAGGACTAATGGGAAGTTTCCGTTGGTGGTGAGGCTGAAGTAATTTTAAGCACAGGGATACCTAATGTTGCATTTTTAGTTGCAATGCTGTAATATAAACCTCATCTGTCACCCCATACCTTCAGTATAGTCTAATAATCCATACAACTTGGTGTGGAGGTGTCTGTAATTGGTGGGACCACACCTACGGTGCATCTTACAAGGGTACATGTGAAATTTACCAGGTGTTGAATATAAATATCTCAACACAATAACTAAGAAAATACCGTGAAGGTTATGTTGACCAGTTTGATGAAAATATTTCAAATTGTATATAAAACCAGCACATTGTACCCCATGATTGCATTATTGTACACAGCTATGATTTAATTAAAAAAAAAAGGAAAGATAAAAACAAATGGAAGGTCTACTTTTAGCTCATTGAGAATTCTCCATACTTCTTTCAAAAAAAAAAAAAAAAAGAATAGTGTTGGAGCCAAAAAGGGAGGTTAGTGTGATTCAGACAGACCCTGAGTCATTGCTCCATTTTTCAATTTTCTATGAGACCCTGGGCAAATTACTTAATGAAAGGCAGTTTCCTGAGTTAACATTTAAAAATTGCTTAAAAAACTGTTAGCAATTAATATTTATTAACTGCTAACTGTGTGCTAGAGTTCCAAGGGTTTTATAGGTATTTACTTCTTTAATCCTCATGATAACCCTATGGAGCTATGAACTATTTTGTTTATAACCCCAACGTCCCTCCTGTGTGAAAACTGCCGTGCCCTAAGGTTAAATAACTTGCTTGAGATCACACAACTTCAAAGAAAGGGAGCTGGGATTTAACTAGTTTAAGTCATAGCTTGAGCTTTACCCACTCATGTTCTATTGCTCTTAGAATCAGAGGCTGATTATCAGTGTGGGAGCCCTAAACAAGGTAACATTTGCTAACACCAAGTATCATAACTGACAGAGAAACTCAGCAAATTTTACTTATAACTTTTTTTCTTGAATTATAAAACTTGCTCATGAAGTGATGAAAAGAGATTCTGTCAAAAGCCTTAAAGCTTAGATACAATATTCCCTTTTTATTTTCCTGACCAAGCAATAGAAGAAATTCCACGAAACAAAGAAATGAGGTGAGATACAGCTTATTCTCTCCTAGCAAATTCTACTCTTTTTTGCTATTCCCCTCTAAGATTTTATTTAAGCTGAAGACTAAGCTCATTTGTCTGTGGCCTGTTGAGTTTTAATTGGTACATTTATCAAAGTAGAATAACATACCTTATTTCATTTGTTCTCCGTGGCAAAATCGACAAGAGAAACATTCTTCACTTCATTTCTGTAAATGAGGAGACTGAGATCAGAGAAGTAAATACCTTGACCAAGACCACCTGTCTAATGAAGCAAGCAATTATATTAAAAGTCAGGATACCTGGTTCTAGTCCAGGACTTAAGTGTCAGGGCCAATGTGCTTTTTGTTCTTTTCTTAAAAAAAAAAAAAAAAGTTTATCTTAGGAAATTATATATGTAGAAAGATGGAGACAAAATATAATACAATCCCCCCTTTTTTGCTAGAGACTTACGGTACATGTGCACAAAACCCACCAGGCACTCTTTCTAAATACAATACATCGAAGTCAAATATTTCTGGATTGTTTTCATATGGTTACGTCAATGCCACTACTACCACATATATATTTTATAAATGAGCAAGAAAGTCTATAATTATAAAAAATAGAATCTTAAAGCAGGATAGACAAAAAAAGTGAAAGTGAAAAATCAAAGACCTAGACAATTTATTAAATATTTATTTTATTTTAATGACAATAATCTTTCCCCTCTAACCTCTTATACTTCTGTTTGGCTCAAATCTGAAAATATTTAACATTCTTACTTAGGTATAGTTAAAACCATGAACAATTCTCCATAGCAAAAACACTTCCCATGTCTGCAGCTTCACTTAACAGCTGACAAATAGGTTCTATTACGTCCTATCTTAATTGGTACTTGAACTCTCTGCCTTCAGGTGCTTTGGCTTCCTCTCTTACCACCTGGAATAGAAGACGCCCTTGAAGCTTACCATTCTGTGGACATGTTTCACATACTTCTGTTTCAGCTTTCTGGACATTTTTCCTAGTTGATTGAGGCATTAATTATGAGATTTGTAATAAATTAATTACTTCTGAAATCTTCATGCATCAATATACTTCACTTCTTCAATCTTAAAGCCCATTTAATTTCATAAAACCCAGCCTATAAATTCTGGGACCTGACAAGCAACCAAGCAATCATAGTATGGTGCTTGTATATAAAATCATTTTCTTATAGCAGATAAGACACTGTAGCAGAGACTGGGAGCTAGAGAACCGTCTTCCATTGACTCTCAATTTTAAATACTCATTTTATCCCAGTTACAAAATAACTGATGTAAGATAAGAAAAAAGTAATTGTGACTTTTATTTCTTTGCCTTTTCAAGCATTTTCACCTGGTAAATAACAATTTACACGAGGGCGCTATCGACACTGACTCCCTCTGGGATCACCATTCCTCTCCTCTTCCTTCAGCCAGACCACCTGCCTCCGCTCAGGGCGGTCACTCAGTCCTGCTTTCCCTCCCTTTCTTTGGTCAGGCTGAATGTCAGCCTTTTTGGTTTTTCCTCCTGTGGAGGCATCTTTCATGGTATCCATTATCTATCCTGATAGGTTTATACGCTATGTGCTCACCTGATCAGAACCTAGTCTGCAGTTCACAAGGCATCTATCTCCCAACCAACAGTTGGTATTGTGGAGAAATCGCAGCTAAGTTAGTGAGAATTACATTCTAAATGTGCTAGAAAGATGCACACAACTGTACACACAGCAGTAAGCTGGATGCCAGGGAAAATGTACACTCTTGAGTTGTGACTTTAATTCAACCAATTCACCAAAGCCCAGAAAAAAGTAAACTGACAATTGATTATTTTTTAAAATTTGTATGGAAGGAAAATGTTTAGCTAATTGCATGAATCTACTTGATTAAAAACATCATCAACTTAGAGAAATGGTACTAAGTTTTAAGTTGTTAAAAATCATTAGTAGAAAATACAATCACACCTATGCACAAGTGTGTACATACACATTTTTTTGTCTTTTGTTTTTAAATTTTTTTTATTATTTTTTCACTTTTTAAATTTCAAATGAATATGAGAGTGCAAATTTTAAGGTTACATTGTTCTCACTTCCAAGGTAAAGTTCAATTTGCAGTTGAGACCCTCACCCAGGGGATCATGCTGAATGAACATCCTTACTTTGAGCACATTAGCTGAGATCCCACCAATATCCCTCCCTCCTCTCCCCTCTCCTTCCTCCCCTCCCCTCTGCTCTCCCCCTTGCTAGACTATGTTTCTGTTTTATCATTTGAGTGGGCGTGTAATTGTTTATATATTGGTTTCGTATCAATATTTAGTATATTGGATATTTTTTCCATTCTTGAGAAACTTTACTAAGAATTCTTCATTTTTTAATACTTGTGGATTAACTAGCTGTGGTATATGTATACCATGGAATACTGTTCAGCCAATAAAAAAGATGGAGACTTTACATCTTTTATATTAACCTAGATGGAGGTGGAACACATTTTTCTTAGTAAAGCATCACAAGAATGGAGAAGCAGGAATCCTGTGTACTCAATTCTAATATGAAGGCTGTAGATTATTTAAGATAATGTGTCGGGTAAAGGAATGAGGGAGCAGGAAGAGGGGGAAAGGGAAGAGGATGGCAGATCAGGGTGTCTGGCACACCTCTTGGGGGTGGGACACAATTACAAGAGGGATATTACCTAAGAAATACATTCAATGTAACTTAATTCTTTGTACCCTCAATAAATCCCAAACAATAGAAAAAGTTTAATTTTTATTGTTATTAGACTTCTAATATTAAAAAATTACATTAAACCTAATCATTGTTTAGGTTTACATTGTTTAAATTACATGGAAACGTAACAATTTCCTTTCTCTAATTTTAGGCCCAAAAACAAAAATTAAAAACAGATATATCTTACTTTTTAAATGTTCGAAACAGTATATCTTATTTTAATACTAAAGTAGAAGCAAGTGACTATTCCAAAATAGACCTTCTAATGCTTTTTATATATTTTTTAATTAACAAACTTGATGTAATAAAAATAAATAGAATGGGTTGCCAAGCAATTCTGGCCCATCAAGTAGAAACCCATGTGAGTGAATGAAATAATCCAATGAAACCTGCAGTGAGTCTCCTGGGTGAAATGCATTTATTTTTCGCAAGTCCATTTTATATTCTTTACTTATTGACATTCATAATACATGAGTTCCCCATGCAACAATAATTTAATGATACCTTATTCTTTGCCTGAAAAGTATAAGAAATATTATCAGGCAGTATTACAATAAGCTAAACCAATTACCTTCTAAAATGATTTTAATGCAGGGAAAATATAAGAGTCAATATTTTAACAGTGCAGTTTATTAAGAGAACAATTCAACACAGTAAACTAGGCTTCTTCTATGCTGCATTGCTTCCTATTGAGATTCATTCCATTAATATTTTGAAAACTTTCACTTAACACTGTAAAATTTTAAAATGTCATATGCTAGCAGATTTTTGTGTAAAGAAACTAATAATATCTTATAGGCCATTTGGTTGTAGCTGTCACATATGCATATCCAAATTCAAGGCATACACTGCAAATGCTATTGCTAAAAGTAACAGACTTCTCCAATAGTTTGAAAAATTGCTCTCATGTCCATAAATCAAAAAAGGTGATGAAAAAGTTAAACTACTACGAATCCCGGATCTTTTGATAAATTCTGATTCTCAAAGTATTACTATACTAAGGAAAGGCTTGCTAACATGTTATACATCCTGATCCAGGAAGCAGGTAAGTGGATGTTGTAAATCATATACTTTCTCCTCCCCTCCTGACCCAGGACAAGTGTAGGCTCTTTCCTAAATTCTGCACACAAGGGGTCATGGGCTCATGAGTGAGCATTAGGTGCTTTATTTTATTTAGGAAATAAAAGAAAGTTAAAGCATGCATTTTTTATTCAGCCACTTTTCTCATTTCTCCTTCAGTAGAGTTAGCGTCTTTTGTTTCTTATTGTCATTTTGAAAATTTACTATTACTTTGTTAGAAAAGTTTCAAGAAACCAGAAAAATAATTTTTAAAAAAACAAAACAATCTATTTTAAAAACATAACTTTCCTTCCCCACCTTTGTGTTTGCTTATGCTCTCTGAGTGTGATCGGTGATGTGCAACATGGCAGATAGGTTAAAAAAGAAAGTACATCAGTTTGGGGTCACTGAGAGTAAATGACAATATTACCAGCTTAATTGTCACTCCATTATAAGATAGTAAGAAATGCCTGCAACTTCTTACACATTTTGGAGACATGCATTTTTAGCCACAAATTATAAGACCTTCCCTCCCTCCCTCCCTCCCTTCCTTCCTTCCTTCTTTCCTTCCTTCCTTTCTTCCCTGTCTGCTGAATATTCTTACTAATGTCTATGAGTATTATTTTCTGTATTTCCACAACTGTTATTGGATAGCTGCATACTGGCTAGAAACTGCTGCTCTTAGAAAAAATGATTTTGTAGCACCAAACACAGAAGGACAGATACCAAGATATCACTTCCAGATAGGATCTAACATTGCGATCTGAAAGAGAAGATGCGAGTCACACACATGGAGACTACCTTACCCATAATCACAAAGCTTCACTTTTAATGTGCATTTTGTATGCACAGTCTCATTTATTTCCCACAGAGATGCATGAAGTAAATACTACTATTAATCTGCTTTAATATAAGGATCCTGAAAAACTAATTTATGGCTTTTATAAAATCATGTAACCAGGATTTCAGAGTCTGTGCTCCAAACTTTGTTTGCCCCTTTCTCCTCCCCGCTGTATATGATAAGCAAATTAGGACATATACTATGGTACCAGCAAATGACATTATACATAGCAGTTAAGGTCACAGGCTATGCTGCCAGCCTTCCTGGGCCCATATTCTAGCTTTGTTTCTTATATGACCAGTACTTACCCTCACCTTGCCTTGGGCAAATTAATAGCACCTATCTCATAAGACCATGGCAAAGAATAATGAGGTAGTATGTGAACGGGCTTAGGGCTTAGAGCATTTCTGGTATGCAGGATGCCCTCAGTAAAGTAGGTTATTATACATGCAGTCGTTAAACCATTTATCAGCCTCTTACTATGTGTAATGTACTTGTAGATTAGGAAAATGAGTGGTAGTCTATGTTCTCAAAGATTAGGAAAATGAGTAGTACCCTATGTTCTCAAAGATATTAGAATCTAGTAGAGATTTTATACCAGTACTAGTTATAAATTTATTGCTAGAAGAGTTTACAGGACAGACAAGGGGGTGCTTCATGGATGAGGTATACTTAACCATAATTTGGAAGACTGGATAGCAGGGAAAAAAATGGCTGGAAGTAATTTTTGACATAGGGAGAGAAAACACTGGAACCATCTTAAAATCTCTTTACAAATTTTAGGGACTTTCACTTTTCTGGAGTAGGATCTCTGCCCTTTCTCTGGACACATTCACGAAACATCTTTCTAGACACAAAGGACTAATCATAAAAGTCAACTCTTAAGAGAAGAAAATTGAGGAAAGGCATTTTAACATTCTTATCTCCCACAAATAGTTTTACATTAAATTTGTTTATGAGGCAGGGCAATTAAAATTTCATTTCATCATCAGAGAGGGACGAAAACCAATAGTTACATTGGAAATTGACCTTGTGTTAGAAGAGGCCTGGTCTTATCTAGAGGAGGGCCTGACTGCCATGGACCTTGGTGTCTTATCTGGAGGACATCACGCTGCTCTCCCTCCTCTTCCCCACTGCTCAGTCTAGCTTGTCTTACAGTTCAGTAATCTAGATAGACTGCCACAATCATCCTCCTGGCCCGCCACAAACCAGCTCCTCACCCATCCTTCTATTCCTCATGCTGGTAGATTAGAAACTTATGTCATCATCAACATTTTCCACTCGCCTGTCTCACAGAAATGGGCCTTGAGATTAAAATTCCAAAGTGTCACAAAGACTGGTGACTTCCATCCCTGCCACTTTACCACTGGACTCACAATTACATTGCAATTGATCCCTCCACATTCTGTCCATGTCCTTTATAATTCATCCTAAGTGTTTTTCTGGAAAAAAAAATTCAAAAGAAAAACATTTTTCTCTGTTGAAACATTTTCACAGTCTTCTTAAATTCCACAGAACTGGGTTCGGACTCAGACTTCCTCTGAAGGGCTTCTCAAAACGATATTCCAGGCTGCCTTCATCTCACTCTTGCTCTCTTATCACCTATTTTTTGAGACTTTAACCTAATAACAAAATAATCTCCCTTTGAATGGGTTTCCTTTTCTAAAAGCCTACCCCCTTCCTATTGGAATTCTCCACATTTTTGAGGGCCAATCTCCATAGCTATGTCTCTAAACCTTTGAATCTCACTGGGATTGCCTCTTTGCCCTAAATTACAGGTCACTTTGTTCACATCTTTGAAGGGGGATCCAGCACATTCTAAATTGTGTTATAATCACGTATGTAACAGTCTCAATTAAGAACCACCTATATTTATATAAATGCACTCATTTTTTTTCATTTTTCCTGCCCCTCTATAGCACCTAGCTTAAGTGTTGCAAAAAAAAAGTTTAACTGATAATCCCAGGTGAATGAGTACACAAATGAATAAACTATGGAAAGAGCAAAGATAAAAATAAGAAATAGAAACTTCCCAATTTTCCAAAACTAGATATCCAAATAGCTTCATTTACTTATTGCAGACTTGAAGTCTTTTGATAATGTCATGCAAAGATTGCTGTTATGTGCAACAGGAATGGAATGAGTAGGCAAGCTTTGCTTAAAGCAATAGTTATCAGATAGCAGATTACTTTGATAGATGATCTAGCATCATTAAACTTACCCATCAAGATAAAAATAATATATACATGTTAAAGTATTTTAAAATTTATAATGTAAGAGACCTTTGCTGGTGGGCTGGAAGGACACAACATTTTAATAAGTTGAAAGAAACAGATCTAAAGCTCTTTTTCAATTTGTATAGCTTATGTTGAATGCTTCTTGCTAACCTATGGAGAGGCACCTGTAATTGTGTGTAGCAATCTTTGTGGACTGACGTGCATTTAGCTTCTTCAGCTTGTAAAATCTCAGAGTCACTCTTGAACTTGAACATGCTGTATCTATTTGAAGGAAAAATAATACCAGAATGATGTCCTTCCTGTTACAACAAACACTCACTCTTTTTATTATCCTTTGCCACATACCTACTGGATGATAAAGTTACTGAAGAGAGGAGAGGACAAATTTGGCATCATATAATTTTATTCCATTTTAACAGTTTTGAGAGCGAACAGCATCACTTAATATTTAAATCAAAGCCAACTCTCATCCAGAGTTGGTTAAGTTCAACTTAATGGGAAAATGATTCCTTTCCCATCAGATCTCCAAGCTGATCATGCACATATACTGTTTGCAGAGATGAAATTTGATTGGCTCCCACACCGAGCACTGCCTTGGACGTTAACATGACAGCCACTTCCATATCAGATGACTTGTCTGTGACTATAATACCTTGTTGACTTTTTTGTTCTGATAAATTAAACAAGACACAATGAAAGGATCATTAACACAACTTTTTGCTAATAAGATTCATTTAGTTGTTAATTATTCACTCACTGGATTCGGGACTCGGAAAGATAAAGGGAACTGTGTTTTGAAACAACAGGGCAAAGAAATCCTTGTCTTTCTCCAGGTAACTCGCCTAGATCGTGACCTGTATTGTCCTGCCTGCCACAGCCCTTGCCCCCCCCTCAAGCCTCATCCTATGCACTGTCCATCTTCACCCAGCCCCAATCACTCTGGCATGCACAGCCTTTCCGCCCTTGGCTCCTCTCACTGCCCTGCTTATACTGCAGGTCTGCTTTGTGCCAAACAGTAGCCACATGTGTTGTTGACCACATAAAATACAGTTAGTTTGCGAATTAAGCTGTGCTGTGCTAAATGTGCTGCATAAATTAAGCTGTGCTATGCTAAAAATGTGCTAAATATAGAAAATTTAGTGTGTGTGTATAAAAGAATTAGCTTGTTAATAGCTTTTCAGATTAGCTGCATGTTCAAGGTATAATATTTGGATTTAATAAAAATATTATTAAAATTAATTTTACCTGTTTCTTTTTACTTTTCATGATAACTACTAGAAAATGAAATTACATATGTGATTTAGATATGTGGCTTGCATTATATTTCTATTGGATGATATTGCTTCTATATTAACTCACATGTCACCTTATTGAGTTAAATTTGTCAGAAGGCATTCATTCATTTTTTCTGTTTTGTGCATTGCTATATCCACAATACCAAGACCAGTGATTTTCAGCTGGTGTGCCACAGCATAGTGGTTGGCTGTGAGAAGATCTTAGGTGTGCTAGGAAACTTTTTAAAGATCATTATTGAAATTATTTTTGAAAGAAGTTCAAAGTACAGCAAGTATATTCTTTTTTTTTTTTAACTCTTTTTTAAATCAACTTAATTTAAGTGTGCTGTGGAAGTTTAATGATAGGTTCAAGTATGCTGTGAGATAAAGGTTGAAAAACACTATTCTAGAAACGTGTGAGGCATGAAATGCAAGTTAAGGGGGTGAGGACTGGGATTGAGAGCTTGGGCTCTGGAATCAACAGGCTTACCCGTCAATCCTAGTTCTACTCTTTTTTAACAGTAATATTTTAGAGACAATAGCTATTTTCTCATAGAGCAGTTGTGAAGATCAAATGAAATTTAAGTGTTTAAATCACTGCTGAATACACAGTAAGTGCTCAGTAAATATTAGCTATGGATAAGTATTATTATTCCATTCTGTAGACAGAAATGTAAGATATAAGAAGGCTAATAATTTGGTTAGTGAGATAGTAAAATGTCAGGGCTATGATTTAACTCCGAACTGTATGACTCTGAGATCCATGCTCTCAGTCACACAAAGGAAAATCAATACTTGATGTAAATAAAAACCTGAAATCACTTTTAAGTTACTTCAATACTATTAAGGAAGATCTATGAGCCAGATCTGGCCATCTTGAATGATATTAGACATTTGTATTCTAAATTGAATATTATCAGTTAAAAATGTGACATGTGATTACAATTGTTATTTTATAGAGTATTTATTTACTTTAGTAGCAATAGGAACTTTTTCTATATCACATATATTAACAAACTCAGTTCCCATTGCAACTCTGAAAATAGGTGCTATTTATCATTACCCTCATTTTCCAGATGAGGAAACTGCGGTACAGAGAGGCCAAGTAACTTTCCAAGCTCACACAGCGAGAGGAGAAAGAGGTGGAATTCAGACTCAGCTGGTGTCGTCCCAGTGCCTGTGCTCCTCCCTTCCTGCTAGACTGTGTCCTCCTCTCTCATTTTATGCCTGTGGAACAGTAACAGATGTGTAAGCATTCAGCCTTGCAGTTGCTGTGATTAACTCAGAGACAGGAACTGACTTCTGGTATTTATCAGTAACAGTACATTTTCTAAGAAAAATTATTATTTCCAACTCCAACAGTGGAATGGACCATCTCAATGTAAATGTAAATTTTCTTTCCAGAAGACATCTTTGTAATCTGTATAAACCTTGCTTAGGCCATCAAAACCTCTGCTGTCCTGGGGATCATTTCCCCTTAATTGGACTTAAAGCAAGAATAAATTATCCTACATGTCATAACACATCAGGTCCAATCAAGCTTAGGAAGTGACTATTTGCTTCTCCCTTTAGAAGCCCAGCACAATAGATCCTATGCTGATGCCACTTTCAATATTTAAATAAAACCAGACCAAGTTTATGATTGAAGAAGCCATCATCTTTCATCAGAATGGGAAAATAAATTTTCAGTACTAGGCTACTAACATGTGTGAATGGCTCAATTCATTTTCTAGCCAATATCCACCACAGAGCAGCCTTGTTGAAAACAATCCTCTTAAAGAATCTATTATGTCCTGATGACAAAGAGGTATGTTCTTCCCTGGACAAGAAAGGAAAAAAAAAAAATAAAAAGAAAGAGAAGAAAACCCTGAACCTAAATGTTTTTACATTTCAGTGATTTGGTCCTGTAACACTCTCTCCTGGTTGACAGGGGGTGAAAGGAAGTGAGGGATAAGAAGGACAGATCATTACCAAGGAGCACCCTCTAGCACATGGCAGAAGCAATTGGGATCTGAAAAACAAGCAGTCAGGGGCAGCCTGACAAAAAGGGCAGCCACCAAATGAGAGTCAGGGAAGCCAGGTTCTGCTTCAGCTCTGTCGTGTTCACCTGTGCCTCTGAGCATCTCACAAACCTTCCCTAAGTAATTATTTGTAAAATGAGATGGTCTAATTAGATTCACAAGATGATTTTTAATGTGTACAATGTATTTAACAATCTGCACATAGGTCAGAGTTAGTAGGGAAAACTCATGTGACTCTGTGACCAAAAGGCTTGGGCACATTGGAAACTCAGGAGTGTAGAAATTCAACGGTCTCCAACTTTTCTGGCACCAGGGACCAGTTTCCTGGAAGACAATTTTTGCACAGGCGGAGAGCAGTGTGGGGATGATTCAAGTGCATAACATTCATTGTGTACTTTATTTCTATTGTTATTTCAGTGTAACACTTAATAAAATAATTATACAAGTCACCATAATGCAGAATCAGTGGGAGTCCTGAATTTGTTTTCCTGAAGCTAGAGGGTCCCCACTGGGGGTGATGAAAGACAGTGAGACCCAAAGTGTGTTACTCATGTCCAGCCTACTCAGTAATCTCATTCTGATCACTGTCACTGCAGAGAACTCTGACTGACGAAGATAGGATGTTGGAGATGGAAGCAGGATTTTCAGCACTCTTGTGACAATCTCATGATATTCTGCCTTGACTTTAACCCAGGAGATGCAGATTTGAAGTTGTCACAAACAGACTTTGCAACATAAGCAGCTGATCCTCTTCTGGCATGGATAAAGTTGATTCATCTGGCTTATTCACAAATGGGTCATGGATCCATCCCTTTCCAATTCAGAAGTCTTTTGTGTTTGGAAGTAATGCTCAAACTCTCTTGAAAGCTGAGATAGGTGATCACTCACCAGTCGGGAGAAAGGTGGCCCTGACTCAGACTCTTTCAAAATCTTTGCTAATGTTTGAGTCATGGCAAAAATCCAAGTTCACTTGTTACCCCCATAATTCTAGTTTGGCTTTGAATTCAGCCGTTGTTGTTCTCCCCTGAAGTGACAGATTGAGTTCATTGAACAGGTTGAATATGTCACACAAGTAAGTGAGTTTTGCAACCCACTATGTGTCACTGAGTGTGCTACCAGCCTTGACTGTTTTGCTAAAAGAAATGTCTGGGGAAGTACTCAGAACATAAAATTGCTGGACAGTGATCTGCCTTTGGAAAGCCAACTCACTTCCGTGTAAAGGAGATGTTGTGTGCACTGTGTCCGTCTCCTCACAGAACTTTGCAAACAGACATGAGTTAACGTGGCTGATAATTTTAATCACATCTTGCAAAATACTGTTTAGTTGAGGTGGTATTTTTTGACTAGCCAGAATTTCTCCATGGAGGACACAGTGTGTAGACTCACATTGAAAAGAGACCTTCTTGACCTGAGTCATGAAACCAGAAAGTCATCCAGTCATGGCAGCCACTTGGTGAATAGACTGGCACAAAAGGAGCATTTCAGTTTTTCTGAGAGGTAATCATTCAAAGACTTGCAGCTGTGGTGTTGGCTGGCAATAAAAGTACACATAACATATCCTCATGCACATCCTCCTTACAAAAATATTGCACAAAACCAGGCATTGTTGCCTTGCTGTCAACATCAGTAGAATCCTCACCCTGGATCGGGTCCATGGTGACTGATTAATCCTCGCTAGCAGTTGTGCCTCAATATCCTCTGCTAGTTTTTCAATGCATCTAGTTATGGTGCCAGCCAAAAAAGAACACATCCCACCTTGGGAACATCAGCCTTTCCTAAAAGATTATGACTAATGTCTCTAGCAGTGGGCAGGATTAACTCTTCACCAATAGTAAAGGCTTCTTAGCTGTAGCAATGAGATTAGACTCTAGAATAGTGCTCTTGGTGCAGACACATTTGATAAAGTGGTGGTCTTCAGTAATTGCTTCTCTTCTTTGTGCTCACAGTTTTTTCTTTTGAAAAACTCCAAAGGTTTGTCTTTTAATGCAGGTGCTTGGTCTCTACGTGGCAAAGCAGTTTTGAAGGTTTCATGGCTTCCTTGGATAGCCGGTTGCCGCATATTTACACAAAATGGGCTGGCAGAAGGCGAATCACTTGTTGCAATGAACCCATGATGTAAGCTGGACTCTTGGTATTTTCTTTTAAATGCAACTTTAATTGTGTTGTCAGTCTTTGAGTCTTCTCTTGTCTCATCACTGTGACTTTCCCCCTTTTCAAAGAAGCTTCCCAGTGACATTTGTTTTTTGCTCCTTTTTGCTAGGATTAGCCTGTGGGCTTAACAAAACTGACTGAGATAAGCGCACAGTGTGGGGGAAAAGGCGTGAATGGAACTGGCAAGTAACATAATGGGTGGGCCACGGGTAGACTAAAGGAAATATCAGATTCAAACTTATAGCCTTCCACCAGGGGCAGCAGTACAACTGAAGTACCTCAACTCACTTGTCTCCATAAATCCTGCCACCAGATATAGCTTAGTTGTCACTTGCTACTCACTGATAGTGTTTTGATAGGAATCTGCAAGCAATTCATTTATTATGGTCTCTGTACAGTCAAACCTCTCTGCTAATAATCTGCGTTTTCAGCTGTTCCCCCATGCTAGCATCACCACCTCAACTCTGCCTCAGATCATCAGATATTAGATTTTCATAAAAGTCATACAAACTGGAACCCTCCCATGCACAATTCACAGTAGGGTTTGCACTTCTGTGAGAATCTAATGATTCCCGCATTAGATTAGGTGATAGGAGGTGGAGCTCAGGTGGTGATGCCAAAGACGGGGAGTGGTTGCAAATGAAGCTTCACTCATTCAGGGGGCCACTCACCTCCTCTCGTGCAGCCTGGTTCCTAATGGGCCATGGACTGGTACCAGTCTGCTGCCTCTGGGTCAGGAACCATAGCAGAAATGAAATATTAAGATACCCTAAGTATATCTAGATCTAAACATATTTATTACATTTTTTCCTTTATCTGTAAGTACAGAGGGCATGTAGTCACCCTCTGGGAAATAGAAAAAGAGAGACCAAATATTTTTGTATTAAGCCCAGTCTGAGCCTGGGAGGGTGGGGAGAGGCATATCCTCTGTGGAGACAGGAAGATCAGCCCCAGGACCTGAACTTGAGCACACCAGTCAGCTAATACTAATTTACCCTATTCTGATCCTGCACATAGCAGCCATCCTTTGGCACACAGGATGGGAGTGCACCCCGAAGGCTGACATTAATGTCCAGTCTGCCTATGGTTGTTATTGGAAACAACATGGTTTCCAATTGGTTTCCAATTGTTGTTATTGGTTTTTATTAGAAACAAATAAATCTACATTCAGATGGGCTTTCTATGAGAAATGAGCCCCAGGGAACATATGAACCAGTGGAGTACTCCAGTATACTTCATAGTTGTATTTCATATTCTTTTTTTTTTCTTTTGAGACAGTGTCACTTTGTCACCCGTGGTAGAGTGCTGTGGTGTCATAGCTCACAGCAACCTCCAACTCTTGGGCTCAAGAGATTCTCTTGCCTCAGCCTCCCAAGCAGCTGGGATTACAAGTGCCGGCCACAACACCTGGCTATTTTTAGAGATGGGGTCTTGCTCTTGCTCAGGCTGGTCTCAAACCTGTGAACTCAGGCAATTCACCTGTCTTGACCTCCCAGAGTGCTAGGATTACCGACGTGAGCCACCATGCCCAGCCTGTATTTCTCATTCTAAATAACTAATTGACATTATGTTTGAAATAAACCCATTTCAAGGAGCTTTATTAACGTGAGCCTGTCCCTGGGAGATGAATCTTTTCTAAGGGTGCTGGCAAGATGAGATTCTAAACCATATATCCCCAAGTATTCCAGACTTCAGATTCACTCTTCTTTTCAAAATAGAAATATTAGTAACCCCAGTCTCTATCATGATGAATTAGTAGGGAATTTTATCACTTCCCCCCTCTGATTATTTCTTCATTTCTTAGGAATATTTACAAGTCCTAAAAACCTGCCCTGGTTGTCATTTATCATCTTTGTTAGAGACCTTCTTCCCTACCAGCAAGTCTCTTTGCTGGTTGCTTTTTTCTGCTTCCTGACCAGCATTACCAGGTTTCAGTGGAGGTTTTTGTATATAGTATCATCATGGGCCTGGCACAGGCTTGAGAACAAACCTGGTTTACTTCACTAAAGGCATGGGGTCATAGAGAAGAATAACAAGCAAAAACAGAAAAGGAAAAAAGTCTTAAAATTGGACAAAGGTATTGTAATGAATTCAATGGTGTCTAAGCACCCAGACCTCAGAATGTGGTCTGGAACTAGGATCACTGAAGGTGAAATTATTAAGAAGTCTTACTGGAGCAGGTAGACTCCTAAATTCCTATGGTGTCATTATGAAAAGGGAAAATTTGAACACAGAGACATAGCCGGGGATAATGTTCTATGGAGATTGGAGTTAAGCCGCCATAGCCAAGGAATGGCAGGAAACTAGGAGAGCAGCCTGGAACATACTTTTCCCTGTGCCTTAAGAGGGGGCAAGGTCCTGCCAATACCTTGAGCTTGGGTTTCTGGTCTCCAGAACTCATGACAATAAATTTGTCTTGCATGTGATACTTTGTTAACAGTAGCCCTGGCAAAGTACTACAGGTATCATGGCTCCTTCAATCTGTAGACTGGGCCTCCTTGTAGGGCCTGCTTTTCATACACCTCTGCCTACTGGGATGTTCCAAGGACCAGATCACCTGTAGACAAACATTTAACTTTCTGCAGCAGGAACACTGGGCCTTTCTTACCTACTGTGTAGGTCCCCTGATCCACGTTCTTGCATAGCCTGTGACAGAATCAAAACATTCTTTTTTCTACAGCTAGTATAAGGTCTGTTTCACAATCAACATCAAAACAAGCTCTGCTAAGAAGTGATTTTGGTCACAATAAGAAAAGTTGTCTGAAACCTCACCATTACAGAATAATAGTTGGTTTTACCTTTGTGTAATCAAACAGACTCATGAAATATGCACCCAAAATTTAAATAAATAAATTCAAGAGGGTCAAGTTCTGCTATCACTTCAGAAAAGAGTTATAAAACACGAGATCATCTCCTCTATGGATGTTTAGGTTTCAGAGCTGTAGTGTAAGGCTCATTGCACCCTGCTTTAGGACCTGTGAGATGGATGCATTTACTGTGGACACAGTGTGAATTCTTTGGCAAATGTCACCCCCTGTGGCCTCCTGGTTGGCATTTTCCATGTGCAATGAATGGTGTCCATGGCCCCCCACGTGCTGGGCAGCCCTCAGCACCCACTGTTCTACATCCTGAGGGCTTTACACAGCAAGCTCTGTTTGAGGCTCTTTTCTGACCTCAGCATGCTTGGTGCATTCATGGGGCAGACTTGGCTGCTGAAGAGTTAGTTAACAGTGCTGGGAATGGCCCTGGACTAACACAGAAACTGGAGACATTGTATAAATACCCACAATGGTCTGTGTGAGGAGTTGAATTACTTCCCCTAGAAAGATATCCTAACTCCTAACTCCTATCCTAAGTCCTAACTCCTGGTACCTGTGAGTGTGGCTTTATTTGGAAATAGGATGTCTACAGATATAATCATTTTAAGATAAGGTCATACTAGATAAGGGCAGACTTCAATCCAGCGTGACGGGTGTATTGCTAAAAAGAGGGAAACAGGGGAACAGACAGTCGTGGGAAGATAACCAGATAACCATGTGAAGACAGAGGCAGAGATGGGAGTTATGCTGCCGTGAGCCAAGAATGCCTGGGGCTACCAGAACTAAAAGAGGCAAAAAAGGACCTTCCTCTGGCGGGGGTGTCCAACCTGTGGCCCATGGACCATATGTGGATTACATGAAGACTGTTTTGAAAATTAGGCATGGCCCTTTTTCTTGCTCATCAGCTTTCCTTAGTGTTTGCGTGTTCATTATGTGGCCCCAGACAATTCTTATTCTTCCAATGTGCAGCAAGCTGAGAAGAATGTTGGACAACTCTGCTAGAAGCTTAGGAGAAACAATAGTCCTGCCGACACCTTGATGTGAAATGTCTAAGCTGTGACAAAGTAAATATATCTTGTTTAAAACCATCTAGTTTGTGGAAATTTATTATAGTAATCCTAGGAAATTAATAGCCAGTTTTATCTGTTAGCTTGGCCTGGCTATCATGCCAGCTGATTATTTAAACACAAATTTGGGTGTTATTGTGAAGGTAATTTTGTAGATGCAGTTAACTTTAGGTAAAAAAAAAAAAACAACAAAAAACAACAACAAAAAAACATTGCCATCGATAATATAGTGAGCCTCATCTAATAAGTTGAAGGCCTTAAGAGCAAAAATCGAAGTTTCCCAGAGAAAACAAAGTTCTATGTCAAAACTTCAGTACCAGCTCCTGCCCGAATTTCTGGTCTTCTAGTTTGACCTACAGATTTTGGAGTTGCCAGCCTCCACAACTGCATGAGTCAATTCCTCAATAAATCTCTCCCTGGCACTCTTTCTCTGACTCTCTCTCTCTCTCTGTGTTGTATATGTGAGTGTGTAATGTGTGTGTACATATCCCCACTCTTTCTGTTTCTCTGGAGATTCCTGACTGATACAGTACTCTAAAACTTTCCTATTACTCAAATGGGCTGATTCTAAGGCACACTTGTCACTATTGTCCAGGTCTCAGAGGAGCAGATGCCCACAGTTGTGTTCTACTCATCAGCTTCTGGTATTGCCTTCTTTCCTTCTAAGGTGGCACCTGTGATTCCCACCTCCTGCCATTCTCACCCTCATGTGGTCCTCTTCCTTTGTGTGTGGACAGGACCTACAACTTGCTTGTAACAGCGTTCATGTGATACCTATCGCTGCACGTACGTAATTACATCTCTTAGGCACCTGTCTTTCCTCAGAAAGTCTCCCCCGTGCAGGCTTTGAGAAAGCAAATGGCTACACTGGGAAGGCTCACCTGGCGGGGAATAGAGGGCCTTTTCTGACTGACAGCCAGCAGGAAACTGAGGCCCTCAATAGGACAGTCCACCAGGGACTGAATGTTGCCGACCTTGACAGTGGCTTGGCAGTGAACACTCCCCAGGCTAGCCTCAGAGGAGACTAGGGCCCCACGCAGCGCTGACTGCAGCCTGTGAGACCTGGAAGCGTGGTGGTTGGAGGGCTTTCTGTGCGTTCTGAAGAGCACTTCACATTTCATCATGTGCTCTTAACCACGTTAGGAATAGCATCAAACTATCATTTCCATTTTTCCAATAGTCTTTAAGTGATATTTTTTATAGTGACATATTAAGTGGAAAAAATGTTACTAGAATTTGTATGATCGAAGTCCTAGTTCAAGTACCTTTTTGTTCCTCCCCAAGGTATTCCTCTGGTCCTCAGAAGAACCCACATAAACTTCTGGTGCCACAGAAAAGCTTTAACTACCTCCCGACAAGAGTGAACAGTAAGTGTGGGTGCGTTCATGCCTGTCTTTGGTACTTCGTAAGGATTTGATTTCTGTATCAGCACTTCCATCTGTCAGCCCACATCCCTATTTCCAATTCAGAGCAACTTGGCAGTAAGAAGCTTCAAAGGTACTCATTTCATATGAGGAAATGGAGGGTTATTCAGCTATTAGCACTCAAGAAAATTTGCTCTCTCGGCCTCCAGCTTCCTGACTGACATTGATTCAATTGGAAAACTGCAAAGATATGACTGTTTCACCTCCATTTAAAATAATTAGAATTAGTGAGGGACTGTCTTATTGCCATACCTAGAGCTAGTTTTCACAATTACCATGAACTTCTGGGAAAGGATAAAGGGGAAACCCATACCGACCTCTGGCAGGCCTGGGGACATTAGTAATCAATCCAAAGAGCTCATAAGATACCCATTTTAGTAAGCTGCTCTCATTTATTTTTCACAAAATTATGAAATGATTTATTATCTTGACATGGATCTATAACTATAGTGTTCAGAAAAATGTATAAGATCTGAAGTCAGGAAAGTTTTCAGAAGTATTCCCACTGGAAGGTGGCCATCCACTTTTCCTGACCTGGGAGAATAGCCTAAAAGGCACAGTATGCCCTCCTCCAAGATGAAACTTCCACATTGCTGAGCATGGTACAGCACTCAATTTTAACAATTTCCAGAAATAAAAAATGGATGAATCCAGGCCAACTGTGTGTAGCACCACCTAAGGTCTAGCATATTAAGGAAAATCTGCTCTAATAAAAAAGATATTCTGCAATGGGGCAAAAACCAATATTCAACCAATTGTTATAGAGGATCATTCAAATCAAATTCAATAGTAAAAATACAGGCAAAGACATGGCTGGCAAATATTAAAAAACTAAAACAAACACATAAAATACAATACTGAGGTCCCCTATTAACATTAAACCAAGTTGCATTAGGGGAAAAAAGTTAAGTCATGCAATACAAAAAGCTTAATAATAAAGCAAATAGTTAGTATTTATTGAGTTAATATTTATTAAATAATATAGCATCAGCTATTGATAAAGCAAAATTTCAGAAAATACAAAGAGAAATAGAAATACTATAAAATATAAAATTTTCACTCATATCATTGTTTTAAAAAAGCAAGTGTACAAAAAATTTTCAGAGAATTTACTCAGAATAAGGGGACAGAGGGTTTCAAGAATCATTACCAACTTCTACTCTTACCCCTTTTGAGACCCAGAGTATCTTTCCAAATGTTATTTGACACATGAACAAGTGGGAATGTCATTATAAAGAAGTAGCAGATGAAAGAGAAAGCAAAAAGTGTATTGTAGCCAGAAAATAAAGCACTGTCTATTGAAGCCCATGAGATTTTGGCTAGAGTCGGGCTCAGATGAAAAAGCAGCTCTAAGAAACTCAAATTACTAAACATTTTAAATTGTATATCATAAAAAATACTACTTGTTTTAGAGAAGAGTGTGGGGATATAGAAACTCTTAAAAATGTTTAGGAAGGAGGTATAAATTGGTACAACCTTTTTGTAGAGCATTATCTATCAAAATGAAAATGAATACACCCTCTGGCTTAGCAATTTTACTTGTACGAGAAATGTGAAAGCAGCTTAAATGTTTTTCAGTGGGCTATTGAGAAATAATGATTATCTACTGAAATTCATAAAATCCCATGCTACTATGAATCCATTAAAATGAATTAGGTAAATAAAATAATAAATCAAGGTACAGAAAGTATGGTTCTTCTTGCAAAAATATCCCCACAAAACCCTACTATGAGTGTACATATACATAAATACATTTATATAGAGATACATTCATAAAGAAACATAAAATATTAATAATAACCACACCCTGGTAAAGGTTTTAGAAGAAGGGTTTTTTTCTTGTTACATTTTTAAACAATAAGGCTGTAGTACAAATAAAATGCACAGCATTTAAAAGGTTTAATGGTTTTCAAGAAAGAGATTATTAAGAATATTACACAAAGACTTAAATATAGAAATGGTCACAGACAGTATTATTTGTAAAGTTAGAAAATTAGAAGTGATTTAAGGATTTAGAAATGAAAAAATAGTCAAGCGAGCTTTGGTGCAAGTATAGAACGAAATACAGGGAACATTTAAAAATCATCTTATAAAATAAAATTTTTTGATAAAAAATGATGTTAGTGATAAAATGTTGGTTTTTAAAGGCAGGCTTCAAAGTGTATGGCCCTGATACAGAAGTCACTACTGGTGATTAATGATGCCTTGTGTGTGTGGGGGGCGGGGTCCTCATTCCTTGGTACAAGCCATGGCTATATGCCCATGGGGAACTTAACTTTGGGGACCTTGAGAACTTCTTCATGCCCCCCCCCCAAATGCTATTTAACAATCTAAGTTTTCAGAGCCTTTACTTTAACCAATACCACCTAGCTGAACCTGTGCCTTTCTGTCAATATTATCACCATGATGTCACCATGATCTGGGTTCATGTACACAGTGACCATGGAGTTGAGGTGAGTGGGTATGGAAGAGAATAGATTAACGTATTAATATTGTTTGTATTTTATATCCAGGTCATATGATTACAAATGGTTTTTATCCTCTTTTTGCTTGCTTTCATTTTATGAATTTTCTAAAATGAACATGTATTCCTTGAATAATTTTAAATTATTGAAAAGACAGCTTTAAAACAATGTGAGAGAGGGACGCCTACTTTGATTTGGTATCTATGTATATGATAGATAGAAACTTAGTTGTGTTTAATATCTTTGGGTGATAGGATCATAATTTTTTGTTCTACGTGTTCCTAAATTTTATGATTAGTATGATATGAATAATTAAAATTAATGATGTTCTTTTACTTGAAAATCATGGTCTAGTCATAATCATTTAGTAATCATGGTCCAGGCACTGGTTACGTCAAAGAGTAGAACACAGACTAGCAATGTTGATGCCACCTGAGAAGTGCAGAATCTGTTCATCCGGTATCTGACATCTAGCAAGATCTCAGATGATTTGTATTTGTTTCAAAGTTTCACAAGTATTTCTGTGAATGACAGTTCACTTCAGAGATATTTTTCATCCATATGATTATGGTGATTTAGCTCCTCTGTTAAATATTCTGATAGGCAGTGAGTGCTGCTACAATTAGAAGGGATTAAAGTCTGATGATGAAAACTTATTTCCAACATTGGGTCACTCCTGGGGTGCTTTTAATAGGATTTATTTTCTGCAACATTTTGATTGAAAACATACTTTATGATAGTTAAGCATGGTCTACTGGAGGATGCAGCAGACAGAACGTAAGGAAAGAGAAGCTTTGGCTATAATTAACCTTCACTGGTGAGCAGATAGGTGATGACTGTAAATACAAAAGTCATCATGGGGGTTCATAGTTAGATATGCATTTCTTAATAAAATCAGCTTTTCTGGGTGGCACCTGTGGCTCAAAGGAGTAGAGCACCGGCCCCACATGCCAGAGGTGGTGGGTTCAAACCCAGCCCTGGCCAAAACTGCAAAAAAAAAAAAAAAATCAGCTTTTCTTCTTCTTTACTTTTTGAGATGGAGTCTCACTTTGTTGCCTGGGTAGAGTGCCGTGGCATCTTAACTTATAGCAACCTCAAACTTTTGGGTTCAAGTGATTCTCTTGCCTCAGCCTGCCAGGTAGCTGGGACTATAGGAGCCTGCCACAGTGCCTGGCTATTCTTTAGAAATGGTGTCTCGCTCTTGCTCAGGTTGGTCTCAAACTCATGAGCTCAGGCAATCCACCTGCCTCAGCCTCCCAAGTGTAATTAGCTTTTCTCAACACTGATCCTAAGATTCTAGGAGGATTTATTAATAACGTATACCTATATGTTGCTTTTGATTTTATAAAGAACTTTCCATAACTTTATATCATTCTCACTCTCCAATGGGATAGGCATTTTAAATAAGTGAACTGTGATTCAGAGTTCAGGTTTACATGTGACTAAAGATCTGAGAGCTATCAGTGATAGGACTATAAGTCAAAGTTCCTTTCTCCACCAGTAACTGAGAATAAGCAAGGCACAACTGTGACAACTCTTTCTCATGAGTCTCAGTCTCTGGCTATGATTCTTTACACTTAAACACATACCTTGCTTGTCTACCTAAATTCAGGACCATATTGGGTCCTGGATACACAGCAAAAAACACAGCACATGGTCCTCATCAGTAAGCTGCTCAAAATCTCCTGAAGACAGACTGTCATTCCCATATTTTATACTTAGTTAATTCAGTGTGTCACACACTCATGTCACCATCCTTATGAACATGACACTTCCCAGACTGGGTGAGAGCTCATTCTGGGAATCACTTTTCTTTAACCTCTAGCTCAATAAATTTACTTTGCGACAGGCCCAGGAACTCACCTCATATATAAACCAGTATGTTTTTATCAAAATAAGTGAGTCCATATTCATCAGAACTTTTCATTGTGATATCATTATTTATCTGGGGAAAGCAGGGACACTATTTCTTAGACCAACAGCCTTAGCCCACTTCAAATGGAAATCCCTCCTGAAAATGTGACTTGTTTCTGTTCTGAAGAGCTGCACCCGAGAGAGCAGAGAATGGCATTAGTCTGCCAGTGTTGCTCTTCCCAGTTAGAAATAACTGCTAAGCGTCTCCATGAAAGGAGCAGGTTTTACTGCTCTCACTACTTGGTTGCTGGACTCATTGAGATTGCCAAAAGGTTTAGTTTAACAAAACAAACAAACGTCTTCAATAATGAATACTTTAATGAAAGAAACAGCTTTAGCTTCCATAAATGCCAACTAGAAAATGCTATTAAAATTTCGCCTTAGAACTAAGTGCTGTAGGCATATAAAATTTTTTTTCAATCTCATTTGCATGCATTTAGTAGTGCTGGTTGATAGCTCCAGATGTATAAGCTTATAGGCAGCAAAGCTGCATGGTTAGAGCGTACAGTCTAGAACTACTTCCTGAGTTTGAAATGGGATTTTGCCAAGCATTTGCCATATATATGTAGGCAAGTTAACCTCCCTGTGACCAGCTCATTCATCTGTAAAAAGATAATAATAATAGAACCTTGCAGTGCTATGAAGAGGACTAGATGAGATCATGTGTCCACAGTGCTGAGGATGGTGTCTGGCATATACTTAGAACCATATACACATTAGGTGTTGTTAAGCTGTGGCTTTTCTGGAACTGAAGTCCATGTATCTTCCTTCAGTAGGAGTAAAAGATTCTATGTGAGAGTGCAAGTCTTTACTCCTACACAAAAGGATGACATAGTAAAAACAGGACTGTAGAAGAAATTAGGCGGTATGCGTTGATAAGTCTAATTCTCCTCTACATTGGCTAGGGGATCTTGGGCAAATCTTTTATCCCTTCTAAGATATGGCTTCTTATTTGTAAAAGAAGTTAGAGCAGCTAATCTCAAAATTTCCTTTTAGTTCTAAGATTCAGTTATTCTGAGTTTCTGGTTAGCATTCTAAATAATGTAAAAATGAGAAGGTTAGCATGACTGATAATAACTAATATTGCAAGAATAGGATCATGATTCATATCAGAAACTGAAAGGAAAACATTTTAAACTGTCTTAGCTAATAAGCTAAGATCTATTCTTTACCAAAGTCTATTCCAATTATCTACTGTTTGTACCACTGGACAGATAGTCAATTGCATTAGAGCTGACTGGATGACTTACATAACCCACTCCAGGGAGTGACTATCCATGTACTGAACCACACCTCTAGGAAAGTGTCTGAAATGACCCAGAAATGGCAAGAGCACTGCTATAATGATTTAATGGCCCTGGGGGCCAGTGGAAGACCCAGAGAAGTTTAGCTGCAGGAGGCTGAATCTTGGCCAACAGCTCATTATCTTGCTGGAGGAAGGAGACTTGAGCTAAGATAACTTACTGCTCAGAAGTCTTTGAAGAATCAGGGAGCCACTACATGGCTTATTGTGTGGTAACAAGTTGTTGTAAATCTAATAAAATCACTCTTGAGTTGTATCCGGATGGGAAGTCTCAAAAATTTGTCATCCACTGCTTTTTACAATAATGGAGGGTTAAAAGTCATAGCCAAACTAAATATGAAATGCAAAAGGTCGTGTTTGTGATATTGATGTGACTGGTCCTCCTGCTGCATTCATCCTGGGGTAGTATCCACCTGGAGCTTCCTTAGCCTGTTTGTTATATTTGTATGGGAGATGGACCACTCACATTTGGGGGAAGCCCCATGGTTTATAACCCTCACTCCATCTCCTTCCCTCTAGTCCCTACTCACCCCATATACAATAAACAGTGGGAAAGTAACAAATCCCTGTGGAGATGTGGTGAGTGACCAACACTGCAAAATAATAAATTAGATCTTTAGGTGTTATGAGGAAGGTAGAATGTAAGGATATGAATGCTACATGTCTTTTTGTAAAAAATTACTTTAATGGGGAAGATTTTGCTAATGGTAAGAAAAAAAGAATTATGAGACTAGTTGGGAACAGGTCTATAGCACTGTTCAATAGAACTTTCTGCAAAGGAGGTAGGTTCTGGATCTGTGCACTGTTCAGTATGGTAGCCACAGAGCTACTGAATGCATGCAGCATGCAAATGAGATTGGAAAGAATTTTTGTATGCCTACAATTGTGAAATTATGGTTCGTGCTCATAATTTCACGAACCAGCATGGAGAAGGAGAAATAACCTGAGTGGAAATGGTGGGAAATGAGAAAAAAAGACAAGACAAAAGATAGGATGGGGTCAGGAGGTCTGACGTAGCTGCTGACTGAAGCAGAGCCAAATGGTGGAAACAGTTTTATTTATATAATATCTTCAACAAGGTAAATCTTAACACCTGGAATAAGGATTAACTTTAAGGAGGAAAAGCTGTGTGCTTGCCAATAATAAGGAAAGTATGCATGGGCTAAGTGACTTCTGGCAGGTGAAAAGAATGTTTGTTGCAAAAAGAAGAAAAGCAGCTGGGAGGTCATTCCCTGAGCACCTTCCCAGGCTGTGGGGGCCCTGCCACTTCACAGCCCATTCCCCACATGTAAGATAAGATAAGAGTGATTATGAAACTGAATTTTACCACACTCCTTTCTCAGCTGTCCCCATCCACCTCCCGCACCGTGTACTAGGACTTTAATTGTCATATCAGAATTGAGTACATAAGATTCTTGTTTCTCCAATCTTATAATTCTTTACTAAGAATAATGTGTTCCACATCCATCCAGGTTAATAGAAAAGATGTAATGTCTCTATCTTTTTAGCAGCTGAATAGTATTCCACCTTTTGAGGGTGGGATAGAATCATAAGAGGGTCCTTATCTAACAAAAGCAATCAATGTAACCTGGTTTGTGTACCCTCAATGATTCCCCAACAATAAAAAAAAGAAACTGAATTTTATTTAATTATGATTAATTTAAATAATGTGCCGGCTGGCTACTATTTTAGACAGTGCAACTATAGATCTGTTGTGAGCTCCTGGGAACATAGGGCCTTCTCCCATTCCCCGGCCCTATGGGTGAGTTCCTGTTCCTCCGCTCTCTCCTGTTCACCCGCCCTACGGGCAACCTCCTGCCCTCTCCTGTTCCCTGCTCCTCCACCCTACGGGCCTTCCCATCATGTTCGAATGCTCTCCAGAATTCAAAGAGGCATGGAAAATCCCAAGTTTCACAAAATTCCCAAGTTCTCAGTAGATGAACAATGGTGCAAAACTCACTGAGGCTTGATTACTGCCGTATAACCATAACCATTGTGATTTAAGATATATCCATTGATCAATTGTTATATAATCATAACCATTGTGATATGAGATATATCCATTGACAACCAAGCTGTAACCCTGCCAATGGCAATGTTCTTCGTCTCCTGTCCCCCGACCCCACTCGCTTAAGCTACGCAGAGAAAAAAAGGTATGAAAGACAAAAAAACCCAGCACTTCAGGGCCACCTGTCTCAGAATAATGGCCCCCTGTGCAGGTGTGAATAAATCACCAATTAATAACATCTGAGTGGGTCCTAGTTTATTTTTTCATAACCCCAAGGTTATTTCAGATTCTGTAAGTCAGGAAACTTGAATGGTCACCATTTAGTCAGTAATTTTAACCCAAACCTATTATTTCCTGTCTTATTCTTAAAAGCACTTGAAAAAAAATTACAATCCAATTTCCAACCTTGGTGTTGAGCAGTCTTGTGCAAGTCCAGCTCCAAAGAAAATTATAAAGTAGACATTGTCACTTTTTTTTCTCCTGTGGCATTTATAACCATTAATAAATTAAGTTAGTTTATAATGTTCCCTTGTGACATTTTTATAGCTATATGACCTCTGAAAGCCCAGTAATGTCTTTGAATCCCAGAATCAATGCTTTTCAGTTTTTGGCCGGGGCTTGGTTTGAACCCACCACCTCCGGCATATGGGGCTGGTGCCCTACTCCTTGAGCCACAGGTGCCGCCAACCAATGCTTTTCAAAGCATAGTCTGAGAACCCTGGCATGACAGCCACCTGGGACTGGAGTAAGGGCACATTGAATATTGGAATTCTGGGGCCTCACCCTCAAAAACTTTGATTTAAAAAATCTTTTAAGAGGGGACAAAGAATCTTCTTGGACCAACATAAAGGGCAGGAGTGTGGACTGTGGGGCCTGGCTGATATGGCTTGAGTCTGCGTTACAGCCTTTCCTACGTGTTAGGCCTCAGGTGATTGACACAAACTTCTTTGTACTTGCACTTTCTCCTCTGTAAAATGGAATAATCATAGTCCTTAACTCAGGGATGGTGTGAAGAAAAATTCAGGTGTTATATGTGAAGTGCTTATAAGAGTGCCTGGGGCGTAATAAGCACTGTATTAACTATTGTTCCGATTACTTTTAACAAGCAACTTGAATGAATCTAATTTACATTAACGTTTGAGAATGCCATTCCAAGGAAAATAGTGAAATCAGTAGAAAGGTAGAAAACACACATTTGTATAGTGACAGCTTCCACCTAGGGTCTGTCTCTGAGTCCCCAGCTATAAAACAAGAAGGTAATATTTTCTCAGAGTTAAGTGGATATAGAAAATAAATGTGAAAGCCCTTGCACATAAAGCTGTACTTTGGTTCACACATAAGAATGCCAGATTGGGTTCTGAATAGAAGGAAATGCTTAGGGGCTACCAAATAGAATATTGCACTGAGAAACTACAAGAGGGAAGAAGCAACCCCAAGTGTGTGGGAGGTAGGCGTGGTATCTTCCTGTGAATGTAATTTACAAATAGCTATGCTTATTACCCATAAAGACTCAGTAGAACCATCCTGTGTGTCAGGTTACAAGGCTTCCACTTCATATATTACATGCACCTGCCAATTGGGATGGGCGCTTTTCCCTTGTCAGCTGCTGGAGTGAAAGCTTCACTGATCATCATCCTACCTGCCAGAGAATGGATCCCATCATCAATTTATTCTGGAAGTGAGAAGCTCCTTGCCTCTGGGAGAGATTATAAAATGGAGTCATTTTACTCCTGACACCTTCAGAGTCAGCTGCTCCTTGTGGAACAACTCAAGCTCTACATTCCGTGCCTTTGGCAAGAAAACATTTTCTACAAACTACTGGCGAACATCTTTTATTTAAGGTCCGTGTGGGAACAGAAACCAAAAGCCAAAGCATTGACACTTTCTAGAGAACACAAAATATCTCAAGGCTGAAGCTGGCAGACTTCTTTTCTTTCAGTATTATAAATCACTACTATTTTAAAGGGATAATTGAGTTCTGAAAATAGTATATGATAAGGTCTGACATTTTCTAACTTCTCTCTCTATATGCAGACACAGAAGATGCCCAAAAAGGTACACTGCACATTTTAAGAAAGGAAAAAACTTTATTAAAATTGGAATACTCAAGTCATATTTGACTTTTGCAATTACGAGATACAAAGTATGATATACAAGATAACAAATGTTATCAGTATATATTATGACAATTTTAATATACCTTTTTCCTTTCTTAAAATGTGTACAATTTTTTTTTATCCTCCTCTGTGTGTGTATCAATAAAAGGGAATAATTCTAAAACACATACATAAATTAACTCATCTTACGTTTTACTTAGCATACTGTGCACAATTTCTATTAAAGAAACCGTTTATGCTGCCCTCTTTAATATTTTTAAGAGTTCTACTTGTCCATCATTTAAGCATTTCTCTATGAAATATGATTGTGCTTTACAACTTACTTCAGAAGGGCAAAGGTTGATCTAATTGTCCAGTATAATTATCTGTTTCCAGAAGCCAGATCAGTTCTGGGCTCTCCCTGTTGTCTAGCTACTCTGAAAAGGGGGCTGGGAAAATTGGACCCAGGGGACCTGTGGTACAGTGGAGCCCTGAGAGCTCTGTCAGGTCTGAAACTGAGCCAAGCTGAGCCTCTGACACCTCATCTGAGGCTTATCATAAAGCCTTCCATTAGCAGAAAAGAACTGTCAGAAGTTTTTCAATAGGTCTCATCTTCTGAGAACCTATGAATGGAAAATCTACCAGACTCTGGATAGAGTGAGTAGGGTCAACTGAGCACTCAGGAAGGTCAAATTGGCCACTCCTGGGGGTGGTAGATGACTAGGCAGACAGGCTTCAGGGCATGCAGAGCCAGCCACTGACACCTCACTATTTCTCATACCAGTCAAAATTGAGTCTCAAAAGGTTTTTTTTGTTTTCCCCTCAATTTGCAGTTAACATCCCTTATTAGGAGCATTGAAATAAGTAAACACAAACAATTTTATTGAGAGTCAATCTTTTATTTAATCTCTCCTAGTGCCTAAAAATAAAGAGAAAATTTTAAATATATATTAATTCCTGGCTTTTGGCCTTCCAATGGCCCAGTTAAGGCAACATCAGATAGTCAAGACATTTTCACAGGTGAATCACTATTTGCCATTTTAGGCATTACTGACTGACTTTAGTGACAAAGCCCTGTATAAATTTGACTTCATTTAAAGTCATTAGACTTTCTGTGACCTGACTCACAGATACCTTTGGGAATCCAGTGAGAGTAATGAATTTAATCCATAATAATAAAAAAAAAATCTTATATGTACACGCACAACAATTTTGAACACAATTTCAGGAGGTTCCTGACTATCATAAAGTCTGTCCATGGATACCCAGAATAAACTTAATTTAAACCAAACACTACATTATAAGATAGCCTGGAAGGGGCAGACAGTGGCAGGGACATTTTGAATCTATCGTGCTTGTTCTTCCTTATTTCCAAAGGATCATCTATCTAGTATGGTATTAAGATTGTAAGTCAAAGAAAGTATAACCAGTCATACCTAAACAGATAAAATTACAGAAAAAGTTGAAAAGTCACCTAATTTTTAGTAATGAAGATATAAATAATAATATCACTGACATCTTGAATTAATATACCCCTGTACTTCCTAGATGCTCAAAGAATTGTGACTGTGGCTCACAGAATGTGGGCCATGAATATGATACTGTCATCATTCTTCACAGGTTATTACGTTGATTCAATGTAATAAGAGCTGCCAGGGCCCCATCTTCTCTGTCAACATCAGAAGGATTTGTGGTCACATTCTCACAATGAAAACTAAGCATGGGCTGTGAATACCAGCTTGAGGCCGCGAATCTGGTCATGGAGATGAGTCATCCAACAAATGGGGAGGGAGGAACAAAATGACTTTAAAAATCAGGGTGAAAATAGTCTCAGAAATTGGAGAAAATACTATTGGAGTTTCTATATTCATGTTTCAATTACAGATATTTTTGTTGCCTCCATATGCTTCTTCTACACTGATAATCTACCTCAAATATCCCCTATCCGTCACCACCACAATGCCTATCTCCTCAGTGCAAAATCCCTGGGCTTCTCTAGAGCCAACCCTGACCATTTCCCTCACCTAGATTTTATTCTCCACCTGACCCTAAGTCTAAATTAACATTATGAAATATTGGTATTTTAATGGTCCCCTCTAGAGACTCTCTCTATCCCATCAATTCTCTATTCTATACTTTACAGCACGTTTTTATCTATGAATTTACACATTTCTCTACATTTTTCCCTCTATAGCCGGAAATAGAGTTGACAAAAACAGCTAAGCAGTGACACATTTTTTTTTTTAATTTAACATACTCTTTTCTTTCCTTAAAGAAGACTGACTGCGTGTCTCACTTGCTGAATGTTGAACTTTTTATTGAGGTGCTGAATAAATTCTTATCTTCCTCCTGCTTAAAATTAGTTCTATGTTGCGATTTTAGTGCTTTGTTATGTCAATCATTATTACGATTCCTTATAGAATCATACATATAAGATTCCTCATGGAATTATAAAATGAAACACTGTTACATAACTTGCTGAACTGTGTTGACCATCTCATGTGGAATCATCACAAATTTGTGGATGCAGTAATTCACAAAGATAGTTTTTCTCTGAGGCAAACATGAAATAAACAGAATGAACATTACAATCAATGTAACAATTAACTAGAACTATCCATGCCTACTCGTGTCAACTGAAAATTAAGAGAAGGGATTCCAATAATTTGATGACAGGGCTGTAAATTACACAGGCCCAGATACTAAAGACCAAGACAAAAAGCTTCAGAATTTATATAATAGTTTATACTGTTGAATGAGTGGTTTTTTTATTGTATAAAAACATACAAGGTCATTTAAACAGTGAATGATGAGAGGGAATCCTTTATACTCTGTAGAAAGCTGAAAAATTCTTCCCTGAGGGAAAATAATAAAATACTCTTATTATGTTATTATCAACAAATGTAACCTTTTTATTCTCAGGCAATTTATCTAGTTCTGGAAAATACATGCCATTATTAGTATATTCTCTGCTGCCTCATGATTTTTGCTTAATAATAAAATATATGATACTCTCATAAACTGCAGATGTTTCTGTGGAGGTTTATTACTCTCCTTTGTATAAAGCTTAACTGTATTTGCGAAATTTCTTCTCCTTATTCTTTGTCATTTTCATAATTAAGCATTTTCAGTATCCCAGGCTGGGTTGAATTTGCTTGTAGCTAAAAGATCAAATACTTAATTTGAACTGATTAAATCAGTAAGGAAAGGAGAACCAAAGAAAATGCTCAGCACCTTGCTGCAACTGCTTGGCAGAGGTGTTTTTTGTTTTTTGGTTTTTTTTGCAACAAAATATCACTCATAAGTCTGTGATCAAACAAAAAGGTGGGGGGAGAGACAGACCAATGGAGAGAGGATAGAAATAGAGGAACAAGACAGAGAGAGAGAGAGAGGACAGGGGGCTACTGGTACAATTAGATCTTCCCTCTTCTCAAATATTTAATCTAAATAAATTAACAATGATCATTTTACTAATGTGATTAGTCACCAAAATTACAATCTCTTTCCTTCTTAACTTTGCTTTAAAAAGACATATATTTATCTGGAAGCCTCTAGGGTCAGTTACAAAAGCCATAAACACAAACAAAAATAAATCATGGGTACAGTTAATTTTAAAAGCTGACGTGTGCAATATCCAAATTTATAAAGATTACTTTTTAATTGAGATATGTTAAATACCATAGTATTCATCTTAAAAAGTGTAAGATTCAGTCATTTTTAGTATAGTCACAAAGTTGTAGAACCGTTACTTCTCACTCCCGAATATTTTCAGTACTCCCCAAAGAAACCCTCTTCCCATTAGCAGTCATTTCCCATTCCCACCTCCTACGAACACCTAGAAACTGCAAACGTACTTTCTGTCTATATGCATTTGAGTAGTGTAGATATTTTATATAAATGATAAGTGGAATCATAAAATATTTTCCCTTTTGTCTCTGGCTTTGTTCACTTTCATGTTTTAGAGGTTGATCCCTGTTGTGGCATGAGTAAGTATTTCATTCCTTCGTATGACTAAGATTCCATTGTACAGATAGAGCATTCATTTGTGCATCCATCAGTGCAAGGACATTCGAGTTGTTTCAACTTTTTGGCTACTATAAATGTGTTCAGGCTGCTATGAACAGTCACCGGTTCTTGTGTACATACATCTTTAGTTGTCCCAGGAATATACTTTGGAGTGCAATACCTGGGTCATATGATAATTCCATGTCTAACTTTTCTAAGAAACTCACGAACTGTTTTTCAAAGCACCTGCATCGTTTTGCATTTCCACAGCAGTGTCTGAAAGTCCCATTTTCTCCATGTCCTCATCAATACTAATTTATGTTCTGCCTTACAGCCATCCCAGTGCATGCAAAATGGTAAGGAAAATGTTTTATACAAATTCACATTAAGGATACTCTTGTTTCTCTTCAGATCGCATAAATCTTTCACCTTTTATTAAAGATTACCATGGAGAGGAACAATTATGAGTCATAAGCTAATTTTTGGAGGCCTTGCTTTGGTGAGGGTACATAAAAGAAAAAGAAAAAGAATTCACATTAAGGGAATTTTTTGCCACAGAGTTTCTTTAAATAATGAGTTCCCTTGTTTATTGAAGCTATCAATGTATTAATCAATTTTGATAAAACTATACAAATTTCTTAAATATAAGAACGTGATCCCTTAAACGCATTTGATAATTTGTTAAAATGATATATGAGTAACTAAGAAAATTGTTCAAGCTTGTGAAGAGACACCCCAAATTACCAGCTAGAGGACTGGTATCGTCATAGTAGCAACTTATTTATCTGGCATCATCGGGGAACAAGATGATCCCTTCAGTGGCGATGTTGGGCATGTCATCTTTTTCATTTCTAATACTTTTAAGTCATTTTGCTGGAACTGTTTCTAAAGTGTCTTTTTAGACAGAAAATGCAAAGATGATTTAGTCACTCTTGATAAGTCAGGGAATGTGCTTTGAACATCTATCATAATACTCGGTTTAAATCCAGTTAAACAATCATAGACTTGTCACATGAGATATATAGAGCTGCTTGCCACTGCAATAAATTCCCATGCATTTCGAAATCTTGTGATTGTTTTATGGATTTTTTTTGCTTCTTTTTTCACTCTTCCTTTGCTAATATAGGGTGCATTTCTTGGCACTGTCATAGAGTATGGTTTTAAACATTCTATTAAAGCGCTTCACTCTTTATTGTGATTTTTAAGTTAGGATGAAAAATCAATTGTTTCAGAGCATCTCTGAACTACCTAAATAGGGACACAAAATTTTATGCTTGTATACATATATGCATTTCCTGGAAAGGCTTTGTGTTTAAAAAAAATAATAAAAAATAAAAAGGATTCCAAAAGATTAGAATCCCTACCAAAAGACAACAATACCTATTCTAAATACAATATGCTGTCAGCACCCACAAAAACTGACCACTGCTAAATTCTAGATAACTATGATACTAATGCAGTGATGTAATCATACTAATTATTTGACAAATAATTATAAAAATTATCGAACCACCCACTTTTATATTTTGAGGTGTATGGGGTAAGAGAGAGATTTGCTAGATTATTTCCCTCCAAATCACCCCAATCTTGGCATGCTGCAATTTGAGAGATAGAGCAGGCCGTGCTACCTTAATACTAATAGTAGCTAAAGGTCTTTAGGACTTATATTGGTTGTGTCTCAAAAATGTCTCCACCCAACTCTCTCCTATTGCTTTATCCCTTTTTACTTAATCTTCCAAAACTAATTTTCAGACATTTTAAAGGCCAGAAAAACTTCTGAACTCTACACATATACCTGCTATGTATAAGGGAGACAAACTTTTATTTCATTTATGGAATCATCTGTTGGGAACTAATTATCTAAGTATGACCCATATCATCCTTCCCTAATTCTACTAGAAAGGGGTATTCTTTCTCAATTGCAACAAGATTTCTATCAATGAGTCAAACTAACATTCTATTCTCTGCCTTCAGGAAAGACAAATGTTCAACACTGGCTATTAAGTTACAGAAGCAGCGTTCCATTCATGGGATGGGATATGACACTGTCACAAGTCATAAAGCATTCTGATGCTATAAAGAAATTCTTATAATAGGCCATTCAATTAAAAGCTGGGATGCAAAGTTATATCTATAAATGATATATTTTATGAACAGAAGTATCAAAATATTAGAAGGAAACAAGAAAATTATTAACCATGTTTGGTCCTAGATTTTGAGATTGTGCAATTATTTTATGTAAGAAATTTAGATTTTATTCTATGGCCAATAGAAAATTAATATTTGTAAGCAGGAAGTGGCACCATTTAATTTATAATTTAAAAAACACTTTGGTTAATATATAAATAATTATCTAAGGGTAAGAAAGTTGTTAGAAGTCTACTGCAAAAATGCACAGGAAAGATTTTTTAAAAGCTCAAGCTAGGGTGAGGGTGGTGGTGTGATAAGAAGTTATGGTATTTAAAATATAGTTTAAAGCTAAATATAACAGGACTTAGTTTTTTGGATTGAGCAAGTGGAAACATGGATTTATTTCAGGTTTGGATTCCAAAGCCTGATGAGAGAGAAGCCGAAGAGAAATTTGAGAGTGAGGAAGCAGAGACACTGAGTGAGTGAGTATATAGTGTACAGTGAGCAGAGTTGGAGGCAGAGCTGGTGTCTAGAAGTTGAGTTATCTTTGAATCCCAACAGGGATAATCTGGGTGAGAGTGAGAATTTGATTCAGTAGATAATGGAAAAAAATTCTGAGACAAAAACTTTAAGAAAAAATAAAAATAGTTAATAATTGTATAGTACTTATCAACTCATTTTTTGCTCAATTTGAATGAGGTACTATTATCATTCCTATGTTATAGATGAGAAAACTAAGGCACGAAGAGATTAAATATCTTATCCTCACCCTTAATGACTGCCTGGTACTGTCTTAGAGCACTGATTGGAGAGTTAATACAGGATACATATGGAGGTTTAACATTAGAAAGAAGAGGCATTTTTTTTTTCTATTTCAGTGGAAATGAAGAATAGATGTAGGGTAGTTGATGAATTTAGTTGTGGGAAGAGGAAACAGTTCTCATCTGATAGAACTATTCTCTCTTTAAATATGAGACAGTCATGGGCTAAGATGGGCTTACTGACAAGTGTTAGAAACTCAAAGAAAAAAACACGAAGGACTGAAATATCTATTTCAGAGACGAGGGAAGACAATTTATTATATAAATGTAGTATAATTAGCTGGCAGTGAGTGAGTGGCCCGTAAGTTTCATGAATGTAAACACAGAGTGAGGGAATATTCAGATTTATAGAGGCAAAGGCATTATGGGGAAGAGATTATTGTTATACATGCAGAAGCTAAGCTGAGTAAGGAAGGACATGGGAACATGGTGGTTACTAACAGTGGAAAATAGTGGAGTGAATGGCTTAGAGGTCTTGATGTGGTCAAGGAATTGCTGGAATGCAAGTGCTGGAGGATAGCAGCTGGAAATATTGGAGGTCAGAAAGGGGAATTCTTGAAATTGGGATTTTCTCAAGGTAGTACAGTTCAGAAGGAAAAGATCTTTGGAGGGGCACATACCAAGGAACTGAGATGCCAGGTGTTTGGGGTGGGTCATTATGGATAATAAATCAATAGAATGGAGAATACAAGGAGCCATGTATTGAAGTGAATAGTAATAATGGGATCCAAGTGGGGAAGACAGTTGCCAGGAGTTGGTATATGATGGTAAGAAGGAAAGAGAAAAGTTACTAAAATGCATTTCAATGGAGCAGGCATTGATGAAAGAAAGATGGCTTACAAGCAACAATGGGGAAAAGAAGGACTCCTGTTCTATGTAATTAAAAATAATTCTTTTTTTTTTTTTTTTTTTTTTTGAGACAGAGCCTCAAGCTGTCCCCCTGGGTAGAGTGCTATGGCATCATAGCTCACAGCAACCTCCAACTCCTGGGCTCAAGCGAGTCTCATGCCTCCGACTCCCAAGTAGCTGGGACCATAGGCGCCCACCACAACGCCCGGCTATTTTTTGGTTGCAGCCATCATTGTTGTTTGGCGGGCCCGGGCTGGATTCGAACTGGCCACCTTAGGTGTATATGGCTGGTGCCTTAGCCACTTGAGCCACAGGTGCCGAGCCATTAAAAATAATTCCTGCTTCCTATTATTAGGAGTCTAAATTTACTGAAATGCATGCATTTGTATCAATGGTAGACAGTATGAACTTATAGAAACCAAAAATGTGTTTTTACAAACTAATCAAGTTAGACAACTTTGATAATAACAAAAGGGGAATAATTATCTGAATGTAATATATCTATCAAGTATAAAAATCTGAAATGTCCTATTAATAACTCTTATGAATAACTATTCCTGTAAAGCAACAGGCCCCAACCTTTTTGGCACCAGAGACTGGTTTCATGGAAGATGACTTTTCTGTGAATGAGGAGGGGGGTGATGGTTTCAGGATGACTGGAGTGCACTGGATTTATGGTGCACTTTATTTCTGCTATCATTACATTTTAATATATAATGAAATAATTATAAAAATCATCATAATACAGAAACAGTGAGAGCCCTGAGTTTGTTTTCCTGCAACTAGACGGTCCCAGTACTAGCATCACCACCTCTTTCCCACCTGAGATCTTCAGGCATTACATATTCTTAAAGAAATGCAACCTGAATCCCTCACATGTGCAGTTAACAGCAGGTCCTGCTCCTGTGAGAGGGAATGCATCGCTGATGTGAAAGGAGGCAGAGCTCATGTTGTGCCGAGAGTGATGGGAGCAGCTGTAGATACAGATGAAGTTTCCCTGGCTCTCCCACTGCTCTACAGCCTGGGTCCTAACAGGCCGCAGAGAAGTGCTTATCCACAAAGTGGGAGTTGGTACCACAGAGTTAAGAATAAATGATGAAAATGTGAGAGAATTCAGATGATCAATGTGCTTGCACATAAGCACACATCTAATGTGAAACTGGCAAAACAGCAGAAAATGAAATGAGTGCCTTCAATTTTATGTAAATAATGTTTATTCTAAGCTTTTTTGTTTTTACGTTTATATTTACGCAAGAAATAAATATAATGAATAGTCACATAGGTTGTGTAGCATTTAAATAGTAAATCATCTAATTAGTCATTTGAAAGCAAAAAGGAAATTTAAATTTGTTGTTTAATTGCCACATTTCAAGAACACATTTAGCTGGCTGCATCTAAAAAGAAATAATAATATGAGATCATGAAAGCATTTCATAGTAATGAACAGGCTCTGGTTTCTGTTTATTGCTTATACAAAGAATACTAACAATAGTTTTGGGAAAATAAATAAAGCTCTCAGAATAACTAGCACAGAGATATGAAACCCTGGTATGAGGCACATTAATTCTAACACTATCTACTGGGAAGAGGAAGAACTTTCTTAAAGGTATAATGAAAAGAATATGTGCTTTGGAATTAAGAGGTTTTTATAGTCACTTTTTCACTAAGTTCCAGTTCCAGCCACATACATCCATGGGAGGATAAACACCCTGGCTTACTAAAAATGCAAACGTCATATCAGCTGTGGTGTTCGTATTCCAGCGGCCTTCAAACAGGGTCTTCTTATACTTGATGGGAAAAGTTTCCAGTGCCTGAAATTCTTTCTTTGCCATTTCCCTTTGTGATAAGTATTGCCCCTTGTGCTTTCAAAATGAAAGGGGAAAGAAATAAAAGATCAAGTCCTGACTACTTTAAGGCATATTAGGATAGCTTTTTTCTTTTCTCTAGAAGCCTGTATGTGGTAATAGGAATAGGAAAGGATAAATGGAAATAAATTGTGAAGGAAGTAGACGGATTTCAAAACTCAAATCTATCTGGCTTATATCATTCTCAGTTTTCTTTTTATGCGAAAGGTCAGTTGTGCTCCATTGGTCAGGTTAACAGCACTAGAGGAGTTATTTTCTCTCTGTTATGCTATATACTTAATGCAGAAGAGGATGTAACAATGTGGAAAATGCTTCTGAGATGATGGTAAGTGGAAAACAATAAACAGGAATATAAGATAATTATATATCCCAAGCACTAAAGGCTTTCAAAGCCCTGCTTTGCCCACCTCATCCCCTCTTACTTCATTTCCCCCCGGTTGCCTTACTGCTCCCTCTGCTCTAGCCACTTTGGCCTCTTAGGGGCCTCACCTAGCTCTAGACACTGTCTGGACCTCTCTTCCCTAGGTATCCACATGTTAACTGCTTTATCTCTTTTATTTTTACCTAGTGACACCTACTCTAAGAGATCTATTCTGTCTATTCTACTTTAAAATTCAATGCCCTCCCCAAGTCCTGGTACTCCTCATACTCCTTCCACATGCCCTGGCCATTTCATCTCTATTTTTTAACCATAATATGTTTAAAACCTTTAAAGAGCATTATAATTTACTCACTGCTTTTTTATTGCCTGTGTTCAACGCTCCCAGCATTTAATGTTCATGAAAGCACAGATTTTTGATCTAATAAATCCTAAGATCTTAAAATAATGTTGACATTCAATAAATATGATATTTGTTGAACAACTGAACAAATGAATAAATGCTTTTGTTCAATACAATGCTGAAAGTTTTGTGCACATATTCCTTAGGTTTCAAAGTAAATGGGAAAAATGTAAAAGTTAAATTTGTATGGTAACAAGATTGTGAAGAAATACTGTTCTCTTAGCTAGTATTTAATTATAGTTTCTCAAATAATTGCATAAGAGAAAAATAAATAAAAATTTGTGGAAAGAGTTTTCCTTCCCTTTCATGCAAAGCAGAAGTATTATGAATTTTTACCTAGTGACACCTACTCAAAGAGATCTATTCCTCTATTAAGGACTATAAGGACCACCATATATATGATGGTCAGTCAGAACAATATTGCACGCTATGAGACAGAGATAGACAATGTATCCACTTTTAGGCAGATTTCAGCCTATATCAACCAAAAACAAAATATGTGGCACAGAGAGCCCCAGGCACGGAACAAATAAATGCTCTTCAAAACGCATTATAATGCTACATTCATAAATAGAGATTGATGAACCCAAACATGTGTGATCTGTAGAAAAGTAGTCTTTTATTTCGATGACAAGTTCAATGGAAAAAATCATTATGTACACACAACTCACATTGTGTTTATAAGAAAAAGGTATATCAAGAAAGTAACATGCACATACTGTTAATTATATAGCAAATATTGAGTAGATTATTGGGGAAACAAATGAATTTTGTCTTGTTTCCTTAGTATAGAGTATGATAATATTTCTAGGGTCAGATTCCATTGAGGTATCACGTGTATCTAACAACACCTGTTTTGGTGTATAAATTTTGGGTTATGCATTTTTTACAAATAACAGCTTTATAGAACAAGACATAAAGTGTTATTTTAACTTCTGTTTTCTTGAAAAGTTTTAAAAATTGTCATAATTTCTTGTTTAAATATATGCTAGAATTTTCAAATGAGGAGGATATCACAGTCTTGAGTCTTCTCAAGAACCTTTGGAAACTTCTCAGAACCTTTGGAAGGTTCTGAACTAGAAATTTAATTTCTTTAATGGATTAAAGACTATTCAGAATATTTGTTGCTTCTTCAGTGTCATTTGGTGGTTTGTGTCTCTCAAGAAATTTGTCAAATTTAAGGGGATAAAATTGATAACTACGTATTTTCCCTTTCCTATCTCTAGCTTCTCTAGTGATACTCCTTCCTCCATGCCAAATATTGGTCCCTTGTGTCTTCTTTTTTCATCCTGATCATTCTGGCTTGAGTTTTATACTTTTTATTGATCTATTAAAAACAGTTTTTGTCTTCATATTATTGTATATTTTTATTTTTTATTAAGCTTATTTCTGCTTTTATTGTATAATCGCTTCCTATTTCTATTACGACTAACATACTCCTGAAGTTTAAGGTAGCAAGTAGATTATAGATTTAAGACCCTTCTTTTCTAAAATAAGCATTTGATATATAAATTTATCTCTAAGTACAACTTCAGTAATACCCATGAAGTTTTAAACAATATATTTTCATTTTCATTCAATGTAAAATATTTCCCTTGTGACTTCCTCTTTTGCCTCATGGGTTATTCAGAAGTATGTAGTCTAATGTATGGATATTAGGGTATTTTCCAATTATTTTCCCATCATTGATTTCTTCTGTGATGGTCTGTTAAGGAGAACATGTTATATGATTTAAAGTCTTTTAAATTTGTTAACATTTGCTTTGGGTATCAGAATATTGTTGATATTGATGAATGTTCCATGAGTACTTGTAAAAAATGTATAGTTTACTATGATTGGATAGAGTGTTCTATAGATGTTAATTAGATGGCATTGATTGATAGTGATTTTCAAATCTTCTATATCCTTACTAGTTTTTTGTCTGCTCATTCTATTCATTATTGAGACAAGAGAATGAAGTCTCCAAAATTAATTGTGGGTTTGTGTATTTCTCCATTTAGTTTTACCAACTTTTGCTTCATGTAATTTTAAGATTTGTTGTTAAATACATAAACATATAGGAATGTTGTGCCTTCGTGTTTAATTTTACCCTTCACCATTATGCAGTGCTCCTCTTTTATTCTGGTAGCATTCCTTGATCTGGTACCAGCAGCCTCCTGGAGATTCTCAGGCCTTTGGCCTCAGACTGTGGGCTGCACTACTGACTTCCCTGGTTCTGAGGGTTTCAGACTTAGACTGAGCCCTGCTACTGGCTTCCCTGGGAGCCACACTCCTGGCTTCACTGGTTCTCCAGATTTCAGAGGGACTATCCTGAGATTTTGACTTTGAAACTGTGTGAGCTGATTCTCCTCAATGAGTTTTCTTTCATATTTATCCTATTGGTTCTGTCCCTAGAGTAATTGTAATACAAGTGCATTTAAACATTTTTGTAAATTAGAAATATGTATATAGTTCAATTAAAATGTACATATTGCTATTTGTTCTGCACTTGTTCCATATGTTCTTTGTTCTTTTTAATCTCTTTTGGGGGATCTAATTATGACCAATTTACATGATTTTCTTTTATTTCAATGATTCACTTTTTATGTGTATCTTTTTAAAAAACGTAGCAGTCACCCCACAGTTTTCAATGCATGTCTTAGATCAATAGCAGTGTACTTTCAAACTGTATCATACTGATCCATCTGGAGTGCAGTTCTTAAAACAGCATACTGACACCTCTTCTCTCCCATCTTTTATGCTATTGATTGAGGTAGTCTTTTTCATATTTACATATGATATAAACATTCATTGCGACTAATTTTACTTAGACATTCAACTATTTTTTGGAGTAATCAAAAGTAATAAAAATATTTTTAATTTTACCTTTATTAGAATAACTTATAGAGTTCTTCAATGCATGCATGTGAAAACATCAACTTTTAAAAATATGTCATTTTTCTATTTTATAAATAAATTCATTTTAGAGGATTTTAATAAAATAATTCATCAGAATGGTTTCTGTCATTTTTGAACAACTGAGTCTTTTCATAGTTCTAACAATCATAATTGAAAGGGGAGCTAAATCTTTGTACCATTTGTAATGGTGTTTTCTACTGGTACTCACATAATCCTATTCTTTTTAAGTACTTTGTATCACAAGTTAGTAGTCTATCAACTACATAACCCACTCACTGGCCCACAGGAAATCATTGGGTAGAATCTAGAACAGGGTAACAGCCCACTCCTTTTTTTCATATCAAATTTGCCTATAATTGATTTTATAGTACAATGTCCGAGTCAAGCATTTACAACAGGGATTGTATGCCCTGCAAAGTACAAACATATACTGTGTGGACCTTTATAGAAAACGTTTACTAACCCTGGCCTAGAAATTGTAAGATATACAAATCATAAGAGTTGTAGGCTCTTAAGGCTAGAAAGATGGAAGGAGAGGAGAGGAGGTCTAATGTGACAATTAGGAGATACGTAGCTGAGAGGACAACACAGAATAAGTCTACTTTACATTATTCTTAGATTTTTTTTTCCCAAATGAAATTTTCCACATTCACTCAGGTATTTTCTTATGTTATGTTACTCATCACCTCTACCTCCTGGTCATTCATTCATGTCACTCTTAAAATGTGGCTTCAAATTTAAAAGTCCCAGACATATACTTCATTAAATTATACAGAATAGTTTAAAAACCTTTCCAACATTTTCTTTATATATCTACTTCTTTAAAATGCAGAAGCTTCGGTACAGCCTGATCAAAATTTCCTGGTTGGAAATAATGTCATGGATTTTTCGCTATATATACAGGAGTGGATAGAAGCAAGCAAGCAGCATTCTCATTCTGGCCTGAAACTTCTCAGGTCAATTTATTTCAGACAACCAGAAGGAATAGCTTGCCTGTGAATTTCCTTTTAACAAATCAACATCCAACAAAAACATCAATAAATTTAGGTTACAAATAATAGTGTCCCTTAGCAGGCAGAAGTTAACACTATTTTTAAAAACTGGACTGGAAATATCTACTGTAATCCTATTTTTCTTCCATCATTTAAAAAGAATTCAGGGTTCTAGCCAAGGTAGTTTTTCAAGCATAACTTGTATTTACATTCCTCTTAGTTCCACCCTTTGAGCAATAGCATGTGAATAAAAACTGCTTCAAATAACAGCTTCTGTGAGCTGCAGCCTTATTTATTCCTTGATAACTTAGATATATGTATGTGTGTATAAATATGTATGTATGGATATATCTTATATACATACAGACTTTAAGTTATAGATGGTATTAAAATCATGATTTAATTCTTTGCATATAGAATATGTTGCTTAAATTGAAAAATTTAAGGATGATCTTGTAACTTATACTCCGTTTGTATTTTACATATTAGTTTGTATTTACCCACTCCATAACCAAATTCAGACTCTCTTGAAATCCCTTCATTCTTCTATAAGTATACCAACTCCTGTCTTTCACATAAACCACCACCTCAGGGTGGGACAATGGATATAACTATGAGAATTTTAACTTCATTTCTATCTCTAGGTTTCACACAGGAGCCTAATATTATAAAATTTCTTCTCATAGATCTGTCTTCCTCTCCCCCTAACTCAGAAGGAGATACTAAAATTAGTTTGAGGTTTCAAAAGCCAAACATAGAAACCTAGAGAAGTCAATTTGCAAAATTAAAAACAGGAACATTGAAGGCCAGAGTCAAAGGACCTATTGGAAGAAAACCACCAATCCTAAATTCACACAAAAACAGTTACGATATTAATTTTTATAATTGTCTAATATAAGAATAGGTTTGATGCTTCCATTATTTTGTTACCATATGTGGTAAGGAGAAAATGTCCCTCTGCCACCATCAAAGTTATCCATGTCCTAATTCCTGGAACCTGTGATTATGTTACCTTACATGGCAGCGAGAATTTTGTACTGTGATTAAGTTAAAGATTTCAAAATGAGGAGATTATCTTGTAATAGACATGAGCCCAGTCCTAGCATAAGGGTCTTGAAGAAAGAGGGAAGCAGAAGAAAAGAGTGAGAGGGAGATGTGATTATGGGGAAATGATCAGAGAAATGAACACTGCCAGCTTTGAAGATGGGAGACAGAAACCATGAGCTAAGGGACGTTGACAGACTCTGAAAGCTAGAAAAGGCAAGGAAGTGGATTCTTCCCTAAGGCCCCCTAAATGGAACACAGCCCTGCTGACACCCCAATATTAGCCCAATGAGACTGTGTCAAACTTCTGACCTATAAAATTGTAAGGTAATACCTTTTACACACATACTGTTTTAAGCTACTAACTTCATGTTAATTTGTTACTTAATAAAAAATTAATGCATCAAATAATCAAAATTATTTATGTTTCACTGGTTTTGGTGTTCATTGATAATATTCTTAATACTACTATTTCTCTGTTTCTATATTTTTTCTTTGATTAAAATCTTAGTCTCAAGGACTAATTATTGGAGAGATTTTTATTTCGGGAGAAGCACATATTTCAGATTTTCTCGATTCTTCCATATATAAGAAAAATTTTCAACTACCATATTCATAAATAGCAAATTCTGGACAGTCTTCAATTCTAAGGTCATAGACTTATTTCTTACACTCTCTGGATTTTGGGTCATAATCTTTAAGTCTTTTCTCTCTTTTTCTCTGTGCTAGTCTACATAGATTTTTCTTTCCTTATCATTTTCTTTGTTAGAAGTCTTTGTTTTCTTTATAACTTTTTTATATGCATGCAGATTTCTGTATTTCTCTTTGTTATGTGTAGTTCTTTACCCCAAGGACACAAATATATCTTCAGGCAATTTCGTATTATTTATTTTTGTTTTGTCCCTTGGTGTTAGGGATAATTGGGTATAAAGTCTCTTGAACTTTCTGTTTCTGCAAACCAAAAATGCAGTTCTTTACTCCTTGAATTTTTATTATTTGTATGTTACATCTCCCCAGATCTGTTCTCCATGTCCCTTTTCTCCTATTTTACTTTTTTTCCTAAAGTTTGAAAAAATTCTCAAGCCTATTTTTTATGTTACTAATTTAATTTTCTTTAATCCATTATACACTCCCTTCACTATAGTTTTTAATTTAGCAATCATTTTATTCTTTTAAAACCTACATTCAGGGCCCTAGCTCAACCAGCTAGGGCGCCAGCCACGTACACCTAAGGTGGCAGGTTCGAATTCCCAGCCCGGACCCGCCAAACAACAATGACGGCTGCAACCAAAAAATAGCCGGGCGTTGTGGTGGGCGCCTGTGGTCCCAGCTACTTGGGAGGCTGAGGCAGGAGACTCGCTTGAGCCCAGGAGTTGGAGGTTGCTGGGAGCTGTAATGCCACGACACTCTACCCAGGGGGACAGCTTGAGGCTCTGTCTCAAAAAAAAACAAAAAAACCTACATTCAGGCCTTTCATATTTTGGATTATTCTCGTTTCTTATGTACCTGTTCTGATATTATAAACACATAGTCTTCCAAAGAACACGCGTTAGAGATTTTCTCATTCTCCTGTTTGCCCTGATTTCTCAGATCAGATGCCATCTCATGATTCAGTAATATTTCCTGGTTTTCTCACCCTAAATTAAAATCTTTATCTCTGCCTTTCTCTAGAAATAAGCTCAGGCAATTTGGAAATTCTCTATAAACTCAGATTCCTCATTTATAAAATATTTCCAGTAAAAGCACCTACTTTGTAAGAATTACATTATGATTAACTGAAATCATACATGAAAGAGCTTAGCCCAGTATCATGCACATGGTAATGGCCCAGTGGGTGATAATTGCCATTATAATCACTGCTGCCATCATCCTCTTCCTCCTCTCCATCAATATAGAGAGGAAGGCCTATTACTATCTGAGTAGGAGTTGAGGTTGATTTTATGACTGTACTTGGATTCTTACTCTAATATGATAGATCTAGAGCAAAGGAAGGAAAAGAAACATATAGAGTTACTATGATGTTTCTTAGCCATTTCAGAATTTCAGTCCTTTGGGAACTGTCTGGTTGGCCCTGAGCCTGAGACAGCTGCAGAAGAAAGATTTATTTCTGGTTAAGAGTGTCTTTACCTTCTTTGATATGGCATCCGGAAATTTGCTGAGGTGTTTTTACTTCATCATCCTTCAGTGGCTCCTGTGCTTGGCCTTGCCCACTTCTCACTGGAAGGCGACCACAGTCATGCACCCAGCTCTTTGCATAATCCACATCAAGAGCGTGTCCATGGGAGGTGAGGGACTGAGCCCCACCAAGTGTCCCCAGAAAACCTGGACAGAGTCACATGGGTGCTTGCTTGCAGCCTTTGCTCCTTGAAGTTAGGGGTAATTGGGTGATAGCAACATGGGGATCCTCAGGAGGTGGGTGAATGTAGAGTCTCCTGAACTTTTTGTCCCTACAAACCATGACTTCTCAGGTGGGGATTCACAAGTTGATTTTTTCTTCCATAGATATATTCCTATATGCCCTTTCTTTGTGGAAATTTCTTGTTGTTTGGGGGTCTGAATCTCCTTTTCCTAATTTCCACTGAATGCATTTTTCTACCATCTTTATATTCTATTTTCCATTTCACTGGTCAACGGCGGGGGGGGAGGTTGGACATAAATGCTCATATTAATGTTATAGAAAACAACTATTCTTCTTCAAATAAGTCTTCTTTCTCAAGCTCATTTTATGTTTAATTAGGGGTTTATTGTCTTAAAATTATAATATTCTAAGTTTCTATTAATGCTTTCACATAATGACAAAGCTATAAATGTGAACTTTTTCATATTTTTTAGAAAAACTCTCAAAATCTTACTTCTACTGCTTTAGAGTCTATTTAAGGTCCAGTCATGTCTAAAAATACATTGCTCTGTTAACCTAAAATTGTCTAGCATTACTCCATTATAACAGCAATGAAATCTAAGCCAGGTTTTTACACCTATTGAATTTTTTGTATTTTCAACGACAGCCCAATCCCCTTGTAAAGCTGTTAAACTCCTTAAATAGGCAGTTATATGTAGTGGAAATGGAGCCCCTTGATAATATGAAGCAATCTAAAGGCATAAAAAATACTTTCAAGGGGAATCTCCTTCTGATTGAGGTAAAACAGATGTTGAATATGTTTTCTAGTTTAAAAGCACAACTTTTCCCCACCTAGCTAGGAATAAAATAATCAGACTTTTAAAATTTTCCCTTTTAAGTCACTGGAAATAATTGCTTAGTGATGTGGAACTTTTATTTTAGATCGTACAATCAATTTTTAACATCTCTTAGTTCTCTTTTAATGAATTTCCACTTAAAGCTAAAAGACTCTGAAATGAGCTTTACTGCCAATTTCTTGTTAAAATCAATTATGCTTAGACTATCCATAACAACATTTAAAACCATTTACAACTGCAAATACAAAAGCAGGAGAAACGTATGGACAAACTAGGGTGCATCCTATTTGTGGCTCTAACAATAGTTGTGAAAGTCTGTAACATTCACTTTAAAAAGTTAGGAGAAGTTATATTTTGAGTTCTCCTGACAAGATAGGGTTTATGTATAGAAACAAAGTAGGCATTCACCCAAGGGCTGGGATTTAAGGCTTTCTGGGAGAGATTCTCTTACCCAACGCTATAAAAATATCTCTTCTCCTGACCTGCTGATGAATACCTAAATTCCAGCATCACCTATTTGTTCTGTGAGCAGATCTTTCCTTCCTTCCTCTATTTCTTCCTTTCTTACATGTGTATTCCTGTATGTGAATGTAACCAGGAAGAGCAAATATCACTTAGCAACACATTAAAAATACTGAATAAGCGCATTAAATTGGATTGTTTTGTTTTGTGTTCCTTTCTTAAAATACTCTATGAAGAGTTGAGGTGGCCACCAAAATTTACTAAGCATAAAAGTCATCTTAGATGCTTGCTACAATGCAGATATATAGATCCTACACTCCTGAGAATTTGATGCAAGTAATCCTTGGTCCATATTTTCTGAAACTGCTCTGCAACATCTTAGAATGAACTTGCTTTATTACAGTCTTTGGAGAAATTTTGAGGATTCCTCAACGGAAACAAGAAGGAAGAGTTTAGCTTAAACCATTGCTTTTTCTTCCAAACCTCATTATTCAGAGATTTGGCTATGGAGTGAATGTTCAAGCAGCTTCCTTTTGCTTCTCCAATTAAATACCAAGCACACAGCTTTAGTACGCTGGCCTTCTTCATTCCATACTCTCATAGCCAAATAATCAGCAAGCTCTCCCATTCCCCTCAATCAGTGATTCTGTAGTCTTTTCTCTTCCTCCATGGCATTGCCATTGGTCTTGTTTATAGTATTAGCATTTCTACTAGACTATTGCAATACGTAATTTACTTGTGGTCTTACTGTACCCTCAAATCCTCTCCCAAACTGCTGATGAATGAGATCTCAGCAAATAAGATATGATTAACTCACTTTATTGTTTTTGTTCTTTCTAAGACAGTGGTCCTCAACCTTCTTAATGCTGAAAACCTTTAATACAGTTCCTGTGGGTCGTGACCCACAGGTTGAGAACCACTGTCCTAAGAAGTTTCACAAATTTCAGAAAAAAATTAATATCCCAGCCATTTGTGATGTAACATCTGCCTATTACTCCAAGTTCATGTGCTCACTGATTCAATGACAGGGAATAGGGGATTTCTCCTAAAATAAGAACTAGGTTCCAGGATTATGAAGAACTAAAATAGAACAATGCTCCCCACACAAAGTACCATTCAGATCCAATAGCTGTAGATGTACAAGTTGTGGCCCTGAGTGTTGTGGGAGGTTCTGGCTTGTGACAGGATTAGTGTCTTCTCTCTGGAGTTCACCGGTCTATTTAGAGAATGGATCATGGAGATTCTTGTGAAACTGCCCGGCAAGGGAGAAACAGAACAACAGGAAAGAAGAGCAGGAAGGAGAGCAGGAAGGAGAGTAGGAAATTGAAGTCAGAGAGGAAAGACAGAAATGCAGTCTCATGATTCATTCAGGCTGTTATAAGAAAACATGCCATAGACTAAGTGGCTTACAAACAACAGAAATTTATTTCTACAGTTCTGGAGATTAGGTAATTCAAGATCTAGGGACTGGCGAATTTGATGTCTAATAAGGGCTCATAATGACTTTTCACTGTCTTCTCACATGAAAAAAGGCAAAGAAATTCTCTGGAAACCCTTTTAGAAAGATGCCAGTCCCACTTACAAGGACTCTGTCTTTATAACTTAGTCACTTCCCTAAGGTCCCGTCTCAGCATGCCATCACGTACATATGAATTTTAGGGGCAAACAAACATTAGTTAACAGGATTGTGAAAGAGAAAAATGCCCCAAAATGGAATAGAAAGGGAAATGTATTGCATGAAGAAAGGAGGATGTCAGATGATGTCATGTAAAGACAAATGGTAAAACAAAACAAAACAAACTACCAAGAAATGGGATATATCTTTGTTTTCATAGCTATCGTATTATTATAATTCTTAGTTTGGAGAACTAAGTTAGGGGATAGGATGTAGGCACTTGATAATGCTTGCTAGTAATGGGAGAATTCATAAATATTAGTTCTGTAAACATTTTACCTCATTAAACACTAATAATCCTTTAATGGCATCACAGCAGAGGCAAAAAGTAAGGATTTTTGAGAAAGTTAAAAAAAAAAGTGGTACTATTAGCTTTTGTAAGCTTCCACCTTCCTTTAAGCTTTTAGAATATGTGGCTCTACAAATGACCTGCTGTTTTTATAGCAATGACCATAAGTAGCTCTATGCATTCAAGTAGTAAACATTTGTAAGTCAGTAGCTTTCCTTACCTTTTTCTTTCTCCCTTGCCGACTACAATTTGTTTTCTTTGTGAGCAACACTTTATTGCTAACATTTTTCTATCTTAAAACACACATTTTCTTAAACATCTAATAACTAACTCAACAATTTAAACTCATCTACTTTTTTTTCCTTACTCTGGAATAGAAGTAATGGGAATAGAGCACAAAAAGGGGAATGGCGCCAATCCAAGTGAAACGAACTGTAATTATCTGTAGAAAAAATGGACCACAATTATTTACTCAGTCCTTCTAATTTTTTTTAGAGTTTTAAGATACCTATCATTCAAGGCTGATCATTCAGGTCATAATAGACAAACTATATATTCCTCTAAATTGCAATTAGTGAGACAGAGGCAAATATATTAATATGGGTCATAGAATGCTGTATTAGATAGGGTTCTACGAGAGAAGCTGGTAGAGGCAGAGTTTTAAAACAGATTGCAAGGAACTAGGTGTGGCTAGGCAGTGGTGGAAGGCCAATGGGTGGCGAGCTGTTGGGTGAGAACTGCTACAGTAATTCACAGGTGGATTTCTTCTTTCTTAGGGAAACCTCAGTTTTGCTTTTAAGGCTGTTCAGCTAAATTGAATGAAGCCAACTCAGATTACTGGGAATATTCTTCTATACTTAAAGTCAACTGATTATAGACATGAATCACTTCTATGGAAAGAACCTTCATAGCAATAACTATGAAGGTGTTTGAGTAAAAAACCAGCCAAATATTGACACATAAAAATTAACCTCTACAGATATTTGGGAACATAAAAAGCTTTAACAGAGCTGGTTAACAAGTCAGGAAGATGTACAGTAAGGTCTCAGCAGAGTGGCAAGGGCGATTCCAGAGCCAGGGAAGATTCTATGGATACCCAATGTAATTTTGGGAAAGGCAGATCTACCTCGGATAGGGCTTTATGAAAGAGACAGAGAGAGAGCTGACTTTGAGAACATCTGAGGCATCCCTGGGGAGGCATTGCCACAGCAGCACTCGCAGCACATACAACTGACAGCCTTCTCACTGTCTCAAGCCCCTTGGCTAGGCATCATCTCTTTTCACCTCAACACGCCCATGGGCTACTAATTAACGTTTCCTCATAGCTAAGGAAACTGAAGTTCAGAGAGGTCAAGCCTTGTCCACTAGACAAACATTTGTTGAACATCTATGATGTGGAAGACACATTGCCTAGCCTTACAGCATACTTCTATACAGGGGACTATCTCCCTTATGTTATACATGAGCATACTGAGGGCAGGAGAGTTGAAGTTGCATACTCTGTATTTAGTATCTAGTAAGGGGTGAATTCAAACACAGGTTTTCCCACTCAAACCCATATTTGTTCCATTGCTTAGTAGAGTACCAGTAAACACTACTCAGAAGCCTTCTAACAGAAAAGAGGTAGAATTAATACCAAGTGACGATAAGAAGATAAGGAAGAAATATTTTGTGTGTGTGACTAGCTAGACAAATGAGAAGGTGGGTTTCTGTGCAGGTTTCACAATTCATAAAACGTTACTATAAATAAGCAGAGAACTGAGAAGTGTATTGTGTGTTCCCAAGGAGAGTTTGGATAAGGTAGATAAAGCATGCACATTTGTATCTGTGTTAACGTTTGCATAATATATAGGATATAATAATTACATATAATTAGATAATATAATGTAATATAAATAAAATTATGTATTATGCCCATACATAATTATTCATGAGTTATTATTGCTCAAGTAAATAAGGTATACACAATACTATTGCTTTAGTACAGGGAATTTATGTAGCTGTAATATGATAGAGGACTACTAATAACAATAATAAGAGAGCCAGGGTTTGCTAACTACAGGGACACAGTACACAGGTTTTTCATGCTTGGTCATGACATGTACCTTGAGAATTCTTATTAACAATGAAGTGCTAAAGTATGTGAGTAATTTTCATAAATCAGAGCACATGCAAAGTTATATTTATAATATCAACCTTTCTGAGTCTGATTAGTCTGAATTTAGTTAGGAAAATGGAACCTCTGAAACTCCTCCAGGAAGAAAGAATTTAACATAGACATTAGAGTTTGTGTAAATGTGGCAGGAGCTGGATATTCTGCAGGAACCAAATTGTAGAAACAATCTCTGGTGATTTCAGTTCAAAGCACTGGAATGGCTGGGCAAGTTGAGCTTGGAGTGAAATCTGAGATTCTGTCATGTCTGGCCACTCTTGGTCTGCACAGTGGGAAGTGCTGGAGAGGCCTCCAACACGGCTGCATCTGGCTGCCCCCCAAGAATAATGGCTTTCCCTTTACTTCGCCTTCCACATCTTCCCTGAGTGCCTCTTTTTGGCAAATCTAGCTTGAAACCAGATAGGCAAGGGGTTCTGGGAACCAAGGCCCCAGCCTCAGAAAGGAGGTGCTGAGTCAATCACTCACTTGTGTTATGGCACATGTTCTTAAGGGGGAGAGAAAGTGTGAAGTTAAAACTAAGACACCAAGATTGCAAATGCAAGTGTGTCACCCATATGAATGTGTCCTTATAATAGAAGGGGAAAAAAAAAAGAGTTTGAGACATCTGTGATAAAATGTATGCCTGAGTGGCCAATGACTACTGAAGAGGATGTAAAGCCATTTGAAATACAGCACGGTAATCCCCAGGATTAGGGTCAGATACCTCTTTTAGGTTTTATTTTTTCATTCTGGGTACACAGCAAGGAAAGGAAGGAGCTTGAGTTTATCTGTACCTCTTCCTCCTCCAACAGTAGGTGTCAACCTCTGGGGAAAGTAAGAAGCAGCAATTGAATCAGTTTGTGTAGTAGGGGCCCAGGCTGCTATCTAGGGAGCTCCACCTATATTATTTCTTCTGCTACACTGATTGCTGAATAGGCAAGTTTGCCTTTCCACCGTGAGTCTGATGTGACATTGAAAACCTGGGCAATTAACTCATTTATTAAAGTAGTGGCATAGAATAAATCATTAAAAAATAGCACTATAAATTCAGAGGATGGTCTCTAACACAGATGAAAAATTAAGACCTTTAAAAATGAGGCAGTATTTACTTTTTAAGTGAAGCGGCATGTGCATCATTAGTTAATGTTTAACGAAGGCCAACAGTGTGAAGTTAGGTTATATATCACCCTCCACAAATGGTGTGTGTGTGTGTGTGTGTGTGTGTGTGTATGTGTATAAGTATGTATAAGACACACACACACATATATAAGCTTGGAATTCTATAATGATGGCATTAATGGCAGATGAGGGAACAGATAATATCCCAGAAAAGGCAGATGCACAACATTAATCATAACTGGTTTATATACTTCATTCTCACCAACTGAAGTTTCATATTTTTTGATATATTAACATTTATATTACACTTCACTGCTTATGTGGAACTTATTGAAAATTATGACTGCTTGGAAAAGAGTTAAGCTCTATCGTACAGTTGTAAGTGGACAATGAAATGGAACTTCTTCTCTAATACGTGAAATACTCTATTTCTATTGGGTTTTATGAGTTGCTGGTGTTGGGTGATCTATTTTAAAGAGGGACAGTAGCTACATTAGATGAAATATTTGTCATAAGAAGATGTTGAATAAGATTTCTGAAAAATAAAGGAAACTAACAAACTATTTGCCAAAAGATGTGCTAGGCATTTACACAGGTGATCTGCCTGTAAAGCATATTTATTCCACCTTGGAAACACCATATTAAATATAATCATCGGTTTGTTACCATAAAGAGAGATACAATATTGGAAGAACAAAATTAAAAATGATGGCAGAAATGCATCAAAAATCTGTCCTTATGCCACATTCCACAGGAAGATTAGTTTTGTGGGTTAAAAAAAAATAGACAGTAATACAGTCACAGTTCATTAGTTCTGATGCCTCAAAAGTTCTTAGAAATCAAGCTAATTTGCAATAAGGATGGTGAAATTTCTATAATTTAAGATACAGATGAGATAAACATTCTCAAGCTCAGGTGCTTGTAAATTTTTTATAGTTCAGCAGTTTCCCCGTGTACTAATTGATTCACAGCACAGTTCTATTACTTCCACAGCTGGGGCTAGATATAATCAAGAAGAACTACTGTGGCACCCAGAAATAAACAAAAGTTAATGGAACTTTTGCTGAGAGTATTTTTAGTGTTTGGCTAAGGGTTCAATTTCACACTTGATAACTTTCTAGTCTGTCCTCTTTTTTGCTGGTTTGTACCACTCACACTTCAAGGAGGATGGAAAAAACGGAGTCAAGCTAACAGGAGCGATGTCTTTCAGGCAAGAAATACAGCTGCCAGAGAAGGCGGATGAGGACTTTATACAAGTGTAAAGCCGGCAGGGTATCTGGGGACGTCACATTTCATTGCTCTTTTCTGTTTACTACCAGATATAAAAACAGTCATTTGCCACTTGGGGAATGTTTCATGAATTGAATGTTATAATTCCATAATCAGATACTGTGGCTTCAAGGGACTCAATGAACTTTTCAGGATGTTAATTTTTTTCTTCAAACTGTGTTCCTAAAATAGATTCTAGTAGTCCTTCTATATGTAAACTTTGTTTATGTTGTTCCTATCTGTCCTTTCTGGCCTAAACGAAGAACATTAATCCTGTCTTCTCTCTAACTCTGTTTCTCTCTTTCTCTGTCTCTGTATATGTGTGTGCAAAACAGGCATTTCTGTCTCTATCCTTTCATAACTTCTCCAGATGAGTTCTTTATTTTGGTTCATTTTTCAATTATCTGGAACATGATATACAACCATTTTAAGGAAGCATTTCTGAGTTGTGTAGTTTATAAACAATTTAGATTTAAAGTATCTTTTTGTTGTTTTGACTCACAAACTTAATCTCATGAATGACAACTTGACCATGTATAAAAGTTATGGAATCATACATTTTTCCTTCCAAATAACTACATGCTGCTCTACTTATATTAGCATCTAATATACCAAGGTCATTATACCTTCCCCCTTTATAGATGACGTATTTCTTTTTTACAGATACTTAGAAGTTCCTTTCTTTTCTTTTTTTTAGAGACAGAGACTTACTTTGTCACCCTCAGTAGAGTGCTGTCATGTCACAGCTCACAGCAACCTCCAGTTCTTGGACTTAGGTGATTCTCTTGCCTCAGCCTCCTGAGTAGCTGGGACTACAGGCACCCTCCACAAAGCCTGGCTATTTTTTTGTTGCAATTTGGCTGGGGTTGGGTTTGAACCCGCCACCCTTGTTATATGGAGCCGACGCCCTACTCACCGATCCATAGACACCACCCCCATAAGCTCCTTTCTTTAGTAAAATATTTTCGAAAAAGTCATCAAGTTATACCTTAATGTAGACTTTTTTTCTTGTAAAGAGGAATGTAATAAGAAATGCTATGACACTCAAGACAGATGAAATGAATCAAACATCAATATGCAACCAAAAGTAAGTTTAATGGTTTTGTTACCACCTCATTCAGCCTTGGAGGCTGCAAGAGAAGACTCAAATTGAGTAGTAAGTAAGTCAGTAGTAAGAGTGCACACAACTCATACATTCTGAATACGACATATGACAACTGACCGCCCATTAACTTGCCTAGTTCACAAATTTTGGCCATTTTCTGCTCAGATTTTGCTTACTATTTTCTTCTCTATAATTATCTCATGACTAACCCCGGGCTCCAAAACCCTGTGAATATCTTTTCTTAACCGTTTACACTTGAGACTTTGTGAAGGTGGTGCTCTCCCTTTCTCAGCAAATTATGACATTCGGTCTTCTATGATCAATAGATATTCCCTGGCGGTCTTTGGATGGGGCTTCAACAGAAATTATTTTTGGGATAGAGTTTTCCTTTTATGTCAGAAGACCCAAGATTTCCTGAATTTCACAAAATTTCTCTTCCGTGAACACTTGTTAATGTTTTCTATTTTTATAATTTTCCTTTCTCTTCATCAGGCACACCACTTAGACCTCTGACCTGAGTCTCCATTATTATTTTCCTAACTGACATTTTCTGACCACTTGCTCTTGTTTCTTTCTCTGTTTTTTTTTTTTTCACCATTTGTGATATTTCATTATTTATTTCTTTATGTTTGCTTTTTTTGCAGTATTAAGTACTTTTTTCTAAGGCAATGAATTTGAAATATTTTTCAATGCCTTGTGGAAAGTTCTTTTCCAATGTGAATTTTGACTGTCTTTTGCTTATCATAATCTTTTTGCTTTGTGGATATAGAATTTTTCCATAGATAACACACTGAGTTTTTTTCTCTCTTAGTTGTTTTTTTAGTTTCAGTCCTACTGAGTTTCCCATTTGCGTCAAAAGAGTACGTATAAGTAGAAACTGTTTTTGTCACGTCTTTATCTGAAATTCTATAAAATTTTCCCTTAAAATTGAGGTTAAAAGTTTGGAAACTGAATTTCTATATTGTCTGCTAGGATTCTGGATGATTGCGAAGAGCACTGTGGAAGCTGTGGACATGAATCTCATTAGATTGAAACTTCGTCCCTGTGTTCTTCCCTATAAGTCACTTTAAACCCCTAGTTCTTCTAAACTAGCAGTGTTCTATTCTATGATGAGAATGGGGGTGCCCCAGGGGTTTGGGCCTGTTTTTATGCTTTGGGTCCTGCAGGGTAAGTTAACGAGATGCCAACAGAAAATTATAAATGCATAGAACATTTCTGTGGCTAGTCAATATATTGTTGGTCTTCTATACTTTACAAAGCTGGCTTTAGAATATTACTTCATATCTGTTTTCTTCTCACAAGCTTTATTTTTAGCATGTACTTAGATCAGTGGTTCTCAATCTTCCTAATGCTGCAACCCTTTAATACTGTTGCTCATGTTGTAGTGACCCCCAATCATAAAATTATATTCATTGCTACCTCATAACTGTAATTTTGCTACTGTTATGAATCCAAATGTAAATATCTGATATGCAGGATGGTCTTAGGCGACCCCTGTGAAAGGGTTGTTCGACCCCCAAAGGGGTCGTGACCCACAGGTTGAGAACCACTGACTTAGATATTGAAAGCTGAGCCAATAAAAAATGTCACTTGCTGTGCCATTTCAACAGAATTCCTGGCTGCTGTTCTTACGTGGCAGTAGCAGAACATACAGCACATGTAGTGTTTTCTATTTCCAATTCCATTGCTTCAGGTTGAAGATCTTAATAGATTATTCAGAAATAATCTCCTTTTCCTTTTGTACTGTACTATTCTCTAGGTAGGAGAATCTGTGGCCCAATTACAAGCATCCTTCTAAACTGCTTTTAACATTGTCTATGTCCAGCAGGTATTTTGGAGAGTCTGGGGCAGCCGTTCTCAACCTGTGGGTCACAACCCCTTTGGGGGGGGTCGAACAACCCTTTCACAGGGATCACCTAAATACATCCTGCATATCAGATATTTACATTGTGATTTATAACAGCAGCAAAATTATAGTTATGAAGTAGCAACAAAAGTAATTTGATGGTTGGGGGTCACCACAACATGAGGAACTATATTAAAGGGTTGCGGCATTAGGAAGGTTGAGAACCACTGGTCTAGGGTTTGAAGTTGGAACGCTTCACCTATCTCAATGGAAATGAGGTTTTAGTCTTTGTGAAGACCGTCTCAAAGGTCTTGTTGACCACTTTAACTACAAAATTCTACAGTCAAAAATCTTTTTATTTATCACGTAACACCTGAAAAAACTACCTTAAACCATCAATGCTCAAATATCCTCCTTTCACTGCCTTTTGTAGAGCCAAGTATAAAAATATCTGAGGAGAAAGGGAATACATGTCTTAGTGGATACCACAGAATTTATAATAAGATTTCCAGAAAATCAGAAAGGCCTGGAAAGTGCTTGATCACCTAGATAGTAGCATCTCTGAAAGTTAACCACCCAAGGAATCAGAACAAACTGGTCAAAATATGGAGGCGGTCAACATAAAGACCTTCTGTATGATAGTGCATGTGGTGCCTGTCCAGTCTATGAAAATTAGGTCAACTTACAGAGGTGGTCAATGTAGGGAGATAGTCAACTAAGGAGATTCTATGGTATATACCCCATAATCTTAAAAATTTAATCTTAAAAATAAGAAGTAGGTGTGTGCGTATGTATGTACATAAAATTATTCATTCAGGAAACACATTCCTTCAGAGTCTATGTAATGTTCTTCGCTCTTAGGAACCAAAGACATTCTTAAACAATGCTCTAAAGAGCAAAGTTCTTAGCAGAACTGGTCAATAAGGTCCAGGTATAAGTTTTTGCAACTCTTTCATGTAAGTGCTTTGCTCTTTTTTCAGTATAAAGGGGTTCATTCTTATTTTCTATCACTGGTTACTTTCAATAGCCACATGTGGCAAATTTAATTAGCCTACTACTGTGATTGCATAATGCTGCCACATGTACTGTTGTTAAAGCTGATTCTTGCACAGCTCTACAAACTTTGCACATTTTGCAGTGGTCCTCTTGCTGACTCAGATCTTGCAAGGATCATCATAGTGTGTTCTGGGATAACAGAAATTATTAGTTGCTTTAGGTTATACTCATATGCTCAGTCATTTTTTCCCCCTAAATACCACATCATGCAATATTGGCTGAGTCTTGAAGGATGTACTAGAACAAACCCTTGTTATTAACTTCAAGATCTTTTTTTTTTTTTTTTTGGTAGTGACAGAGTCTCACTTTATCACCCTCAGTAGAGTGCCGTGGCATCACACAAATCACAGCAACCTCCAACTCCTGGGTTTAGGCAATTCTCTTGCCTCAGCTTCCTGAGTAGCTAGGACTACAGGCGCCTGCCACAATGCCCAGCTAGGATCATTTTACTTCAGTGGCTTCATTGCCATTCCCTATCACTCGATCTGCATGGAGGCCTCCTTAGTCTATCTCAACATGTCTTCCAACAGCTATTGTTTCCTCTAGAAATTCTATCTGTACTCTCTTTACTCCCTGCTGAACCTTGCTATACTTTGCATATGGGTTTTAGGAAGTGTCAACCTTTATAAAATCATAAACATTGGAAACCACATTCTTCCATGACATGCACGTAATCAGAGGGCACTGCACATGTGATGCCTGAGTGGTATGTTCAGGCAACAGTAGGTAGGTCCATGTTACTAAGCCAGAATGATGGATATTGTATGGGCTAAGGGTGGGGATCAGTGATGGGAGATAAGGTCTGAGAGGTTACAAGTGGCTGAGTGAGGGGCTTCTACTGGCCCATATGATAACTCTGAGAGACTTAGAAAAGAGTGCATGTTAGTCACACACAAAGACACAGATTCCAGCCTCTTTTAACTGCTTCAGTCTGGTGCTTGCATATACAGTGCAGAGCCTATCAACCGTATAGAACAGCCTGGGACTTGAATATCATCATAAGAACACTGGGTATTGGCATTATTCTGAGTCAAATGAGAAGTCATAGGAAGCCGTTCAGTAAATCAGTGAAATGGCCTTACTTACTTAACTTACCTTATTGAAGGATCATTTGACCAGTTCCGTTAATGATCAGGAATAATACAGAAACATGAGAACAGTTGGGAGAATAGTGCACAATTTGGTGCACTTACATGAGAGTGTTAGTGGTGAAAGCAAAGAGAAAATTCAGGAAAAGGAAATTTTTTTTTTTTGAAAAGGCAATATTTTGATGGTGATCCAGAGCTGTGATAGAAAGAAAGAGCCAAGTATGATTAAAAGAACATGTAGAACAACACTTTCAGGCATCATAGAAGCAAACAATAAGTAAAATTTTGGAATATAGTTTTAGTTCATTATATTTTAAACTCTCCATTTGCTAGATGAGAATATTTCCCGAAGTAGTACCCTGGGTTGGTGTGAAAAACCACATGAAATATGTTATGGCAAAATATTTTAAGATGATAAAATATAATACCGTGCTCATTATTATTCAAAAGCTAAGGAAAGTTATAATTTTACATTTCATAGTTTTTAGACAGAGGTCACAGAGAAGGAATGTCAATAATCTCTAAAGAAAGGTCAGTCCTAGTGACTACATGGAGGTGTATTTTATTCTATGTAAATTAAAGAAAAACATATGGGAAAAAAAATCTATAACTTTTATTGGAAAATAACTCCAAAATGTATCTAAATTCAACAACCTAGAATTAGCCTAGAATTTGCACATTTGAAGGAAACCAATCAATTTCACTGAAGTTAAGATTGTTTTTTTCGATGAATACCTTTTCCAAACTTTTTGTGTTTAGGATGTTGATAACGTGGAGAGCTTTAGTAATGTGATGTTTTCTATAATCTGTATTTAATAGTCAAAATTATAGAAGATAAATTACTTCATTTCTAAAGGTCTAATATATCATTCATGTCTGCTTATTAATAAAATTACTAACAATAATAATTAGTATTTATTTAGTGCTAATTGTGTAACCATAAATATACAAAGCTATTTGATTACATGATCAATGATTAAATAACTCTGGGGCATTGCTAAGCCCATTTTACAGGTGAGGATGCTGAGAGGCTCATCAACTGTCCCCTGCGTGGAGGCCAGTTGACAGGTGCAAAGACATCTGCTTTGTAGGGTGGTGTGCAAGGTTGATAGACGGGATAGGCCCAGGTCAGAGACACTGAGAAAAGCCAATAAATGATAGAGCTGAAACTTTTTATCTTACTTTGGATTTCATCCAAATCATTTTTATCTTACTGTCCACTACTATTCATGATTATCTTCAATGTAACTTCTTTCAGAAAGAAATCCTTAAGCTTGTGCTAACCATAATTTCATAACCTTTTTAAAATTAAAGTTATTTAATTAAATAAAAATTATTCTAAAAAATTAAAGATTTATTTATTTTACTTTTGTTACTTTTGGGGGGGGGGTATAGAGTACTCACAGAAAGCTCAAACTCTTGGGCTCAAATGATTCTCTTACCTCAGCCTCCCAAATAGCTAGGACTATAGGTATATGCTACTACACCTGACTAGTTTTTCTATTTTGAGTAGAGACAAGATCTCACTCTTGCTCACTTTGGTCTGGATCTTTTGAGCTCAAGTGATCCTTCCACCTCAGCCTCCCAGAGTGCTAGAATTACAGATGTGAGCCACCATATCTGGCCCCGTATTTAGTAACTTTTAAAGATGCTTTTGTGAGTGACCTTAAAAAGCATTGAGAATGAAGTCAACTGTAACTACTTTTCTTATAATGTACATTACATTTTTAGTGTCAACATATAATGTACATTAATACATTATATGTATTATATTAATACATTAATATAATGTACATTACATTTTTAGTGTCAATGCCAGCTTTCTCACTCTTATAAGACTAATTCTGCATCTTTAGTCCTTAATTAAAATAAAAGGAGATAATATATTGTAATCATTTATTTGTTCAGCAAACATTTATTGAGTGCCTACTGAATGCCAGACACTTTTCTAGATGCTGAAAACACACTGCTAATAAACAACCCAAATTCTTTCCTCATGAAATTCCTAACTAGGAAAGTTAAGTCAAATGCTAACTTCTTGGTAGTACTGGCAAGGTCAAGACATCTTAAAGCCAAAAAAATTGAGATAATGTGGTTAATTAGCTTCTATAGCCTCAATTCTGAGCCAACTTTTTCTTTTAAAAATTGTCTTAAAAGCAGTAACTTCTAAGCTTCCCCTAGTGGCCAGATTTGGGCGAAGCATGGCAATTGAGAGAAAATGATGTCATAAGGCTTAGGTCAAATAGCCAGTCTATGTTGACTGAAAGATCTGAAGAGTTTCCTGGGAAAGTGCAGAGAAGTTCACTGAAGTGTCTACAGTCCTCTTCTGGCTGTGCTATTATGCCCGTGTGAAGCCATGACCTATGTAGACATGTGGGAATGTTTATGCGTCTTCTGGATTCTTGTCCTCCTTTGAGTCTATGCCTTAGAATCTATCCTCAGTTGCCTCTTGATTTCTCTATCTGCCAGAGAAGGATTTATAGAAAGGATTCGGCCCCCTTACAGGGGAGTCTATATCAGTATACATAGTTGGTGATACTACACAATAAATATTGTCCTAATATTTAATATTCAGCCACAGAATAAATGTCTACATCTCCAAAATGTGAAGATTTAAAATGCTTAACTAGCTTTTAGGGCTAATGTGAAAATTCATTAATGGAGAGCCTGAGGAAAAGTGTTTATAATGCACTTCAAAAGGATAATTACAATGAAAGGCACATTTAGCAGGCATGTAGAATGTGGTTTAATTTCTTTTGGTTATAAAGCCCATCACTGTACATAAAAACTCAGATTTCTCATGAATGGATAAGCCAGTTAGAAGAACTCTTGGTAGTCAGTTCTGCAAGATATTATATTCAGTAATTAATTTTATAATAACTGGTTCACACATATAAAGTAGTCCATTTGCATAAAAAATTACTGCTTAAATGACAAATCAATTATTGCACACCAAGTCAATTATTATACACTTGTTTAAAACTGAATATCATAATTAAAATTTGAGTAATTTGCTGTTTTTTCTATTGCAACACAGTACAGTAATTAGTATTCTAGCTCTGTGAGATTAAGTATCTCTATAAAGTCATTAAAATAAAAATCCCTAAATCTAATGCATAGTAAATGCATGATAATTGTGACGTTTCAAAGAAAGTTTTTTTTAATAGAAATGATCACTGAACTTCCATCTTCTTTCTGAACCTTATGACAGAGTCCACACAGCTATTAGCTGCACTCTTTTGTCTGAAATAGAGTAGGGGTGAGAACTGGGAGTGAAAACCTGGAGAGCTTCTTTTTGATCAAATGAAATTCAACTATATAAATCAACTGAAATTCTTTAGAAAAAAAACATAATAGAGGGATTAATTAGAGGTTTCCAACTGGAATATGTGACTCCAAAAGGATAATAGTTAAATATTTAATGTTACTTATTTCCACAGAAATACTATGCATGTGAAAAGCACTGAAGATGGTAGCAGGGTCCTCAGGGTGGATAAAGGAGTCTGCAAGGAGCTGTCAAACAAGTCTTTACTCAGAATGGGTCCCCAGACCCACACAGCCATATGGAAGAGGAAAGCACAGCCCCTGATCCATCCAGGAGCCGACACTCTTCACCTCCACCACCACTGCCACCCTGGCCCAAGCTACATCACCTCTGCCTAGATTACGGGAAGTGCTTCCTAACGTCCTAGTGATAACTTCTTAACTCCCTTCTAGCAGTTTTCAGCGGGATTGCAGTCACTCCTCTGCTCCCCCCTCCCCTTCTGCTGCCTCTCCTCTCCTCCCAGTGTAGACTAACATCTTTGTCAAGACCTACTCAACCCTGCATGGCCCAGTCCACCTTCTCTCTGAATCATCTGCCACCCTCTCCTCTGGTCACTGCATTCCAGCCTTTCCAGGCCTCCTTATTCCTGCCTCTGGACTTTTCCTTTTTGTTTCCCTGCCTGGAAAGCTATTCACTCTACTTGCAGCCTCTTCTCTTACCTCTTTCAAGTCTCTGAGCACACTCCACCTTATCTGTAGTGCCTTCTCTTGTTTAGAATTCTAGGACTCTATCCTCTTTTATTTGTTTTCCTTTTTCCCCTCTTTCTGAAATAGTATGATTTAATCAAAACATTTAGATTTTTTTTCCTTTTCTTTCTTAATATTAGGAGGATTAAGTCCTGGGGGTCTTGAGTGCAGGACTTCTAATTTCAACTTCTTAAGTGACTGTGCTGTTTGGGCTTAGAGCATCAAATCACCATGTGGTTCTACTCCCATATTTACCTGGGTGATTCGGTACCCAGGTTTTATATCCTAGCTCCCAAATTTTACCAAGGAGCTCTTAGTAATATCACATGACTACTAAGACTAATTATTCCTGTAAGCTTTTTGCTTCTCCACCTTCTATGCTTGCCCTCTTTCAGTCTGTTTCCTTACACACAGTCAAGGTGATTCTTTTCTCTAAAATGCAAGATCTGGTGGCTTCCCTGCTGAAAACTTTCCAATGGCTTTCCAGAACACTAAGATTGGTTTCTAAGTTCCTTAGAAAATCTGCCCCTGGCTATTTCTCCAATTGTGTTGGCTGCCACCCTCCTTCACCACTCCTGGACCTCAGTTCCTATCACACTGGCCCCATTTGCCCCAATATGCTAACCTCACTGGCATGGCACACAGTTTTCATCTCTCAGATCTCCCCCCCAGACACCCTCTAGGCACAGTCTGCATGTCATTCAGAGCTCTACTCAAGTATTCCTTCCTGAAAAAGTTCTTTTCTCACAAATCTTCCCAAATAGCACCACTGGAGACCCTGCAAATGCTTACTCTGCTTCATTTTTCATCATAGTTCTTGTCACTACCAAACATTAAAGTGCATATTATTTACTTATTGTCTGTTTTCCCTTCTAGAACATATATTCATGGCATAGATTTGGCTGTTTTATTCACTACTTTATCTTCAGTGCTTGTAAAATTCTTAACACATGTAGGTAATGGATAATATTTTGTTGAATGAATAATCATATGAGTAAAGAATGTTGGTAATTTTGCATTCTTGAGATATTTTACTAAGAAGAATATGTTCCAGCTCCATCCAGGTAAACATAAAAGATGTAAAGCCTCCATTTTTTATAGCTGCATAGTATTCCATGGTGTACATATACCACAATTTGTTAATCCATTCATGGGTTGATGGGCACTTGGGCTGTTTCCATGTCTTGGCTATTATGAATTGGGCTGCAATAAACATTCTGGTGCAAATGTCTTTGTTGTAAAATAATTTTTGATCATCTGGGTATATACCTAGTAGAGGAACTGCAGGATTGAACAGAAGGTCTACTTATAGTTCCTTGAATATTCTCCAAACTTCTTTCCAAAAAAAGTTGTATTAGCTTGCATTCCCTCCAGCAGTGTAGAAGTGTTCCCTTCTCTCTGCATCCATTCCAACATCTGTAGTTTTGGGATTATGTGATGTGGGCTAATCTTACTGGAGATAGATGATATCTCAAAGTGGTTTTGATTTGCATTTGTCTGATGATTAAGGATGATGAGCATTTTTTCATTTGTTTGTAGGCCATGCACCTGTCTTCATCAGAGAAGTTTCTGTTCAAGTCCCTTGCCCACCTAAAATGGGGTTATTTATTCTTTTCTTATTAATTAGTTTGAGTTCTCTGTAGACTCTAGTTATCAGACCTTAGTCAGAAGCATAACCTGCAAAAATCTTCTCCCATTCTGAAGGTTGTCTGTTTGCTTTACTTACTGCACTCTTGGCTGTGCGAAAGCTTTTTAATTTGATAAGATCCCAGTAATGGATTTTTGGTGTTGCTTCAATTGCCTGGGGTGGGGGTCCTCCTTATAAAATATTATCCCAGGCCAATTTCTTCAGGAGTTTTCCTTGCACTCTCTTCTAGTATTTTTATAGTTTCATGTCTTAAGTTTAAATCTTTTATCCAATGAGAATCAATTTTTGTTAATGGTGAAAGGTGGGGGTCCAGTTTCAGTCTTCTACAGGTCACCAGCCAGTCCACCCAGTACCATTTGTTAAAGAGGGAGTCTTTCCCCCATTGAATATTTTTGATAGGCTTGTCCAAGATAAATGATGATAAGGAGCTAGGTTCATCTCTTGGTTCTCTATTCTGTTCCATAAATCTACTGCTCTGTTTTTGTGCCAGTACCATGTTGTTTTGATCACTATAGATTTATAGTATAGCCTGAAGTCTGGTAATGTGATACCTCCTGATTTATTCTTATTTCTGAGTAATGTATTTGCTATTCGAGGTTTTTTTCTGATTCCATATAAAACGAAGTACTATTTTTTCAAGTTCTTTGAAGTATGACAATGGTGCTTTAATAGGGATTGCATTAAATCTGTAGATTGCTTTGGGTAGTATGGACATTTTAACAATGCTGATTCTTCCCAGCCATGAACATGGTATGTTTTTCTATTTGTTAACATCTTCAGCTATTTCTTTTCTCAGAGTTTCATAGTTCTTCTTATAGAGATCTTTCACATCCTTTGTTAGGTAAATTCCCAGATATTTCATCTTCTTTGACACTATTGTAAAAGGAATAGAGTCCTTGATTGTTTTCTCAGCTTGACTGTTGTTGGTGTATATAAAAGCTACTGACTTGTAAGTATTGATTTTGTATCCTGAGACACTGCTGTATTCCTTGATCACGTCTAAGAGTTTTAAAGTTGAGTCCCTGGGATTTTCCAGGTATAGGATCATGGCATCAGCAAAGAGTGAGAGTTTGATCTCCTCTGACCCTATTTGGATATCCCTGATCACCTTCTCTTGCCTGATTGTGATAACTTCTATTACTATGTTAAATAGCAGTGGAGACAGTTGGCATCTTTGCTTCATTCCTGACCTGAGTGGAAATGTTTTCAATTTTACACATTCAATATGATATTAGCTGTGGGTTTGCTGTAGATGGCCTCTTTCAGCTTAAGAAATGTCCCTTCTATGACTATTTTCTTAAGAATTCTGATCATGAAAGGATGCTGGATATTATCAAAGGCTTTTTCTGCATCAATTGAGAGAATCATATGGTCTTTGTTTTTTATTTTATTGATGCAATGTCTTTTATTTATAGATTTGCATATGTTGAACCAACCCTGTAACCCTGGAATAAAACCAACTTGATCATGGTGTACAATTTTTTTGAAGTGTTGTTGAATCCTGTTTACTAAGATCTTATTGAATATTTTTGCAGTGATGTTAATTCATGATATTGGTCTATAATTTTCATTCTTTGTTGGATACTTTCCTGGTTTGGGTATCAGGGTGATATTTGCTTCATAGAATGTATTGGGAAGTATTCCTTCTTTTTCTATGCTTTAGAAAACATTGTATAATATAGGTACTAGTTCCTCTTGAAAGGTTTGATAGAATTTGGATGTGAAGCCATCTGGTCCTGGACTTTTCTTTTTAGGAGATTTCATATTGTTAATGCTATTTTAGTGGTTGATATAGGTCTATTCAAGATTTCTAATTCTCTCTGGTTGAGTCTAGGCAGGTGGTGTGCTTCCAGGTATTGGTCTATTTCCTTCAGATTTTCATATTTCTGGGAATAGAAATTTTTATAGTAATCATTAAGGATTTTTTTGGATTACTGAAGTGTCTGTTGTTATTTCTCCTTTATCATTTCTGATAGACAATATTATAGATTTTACTTTTTTATTTCTGGTTAGATTGGCCAACAGTTTATCAATTTTGTTAATTTTTTTCAAAAAAACAACTTTTTGTTTCGTTGATCTTCTGAATAATTACTTTGTTTTCAATTTCATTTCATTCTGGCATAATTTTGATTATTATTTTTCTTCTGCTGGGTTTGGGGTTGGAATGTTCTTCCTTTTGCTTGAGATGATCCATTAAGTTGTTGGCTTCCTCTCCTTCTGTTTCTTGATAAAGGCTTCCAATGCTATAAATTTCCCTCTTAGGACTGCCATTGTAGTATCCCACAGGTTTTAGTGGTCTGTGTCTTCATTATTATTTAGTTCCAAAAAATGTGGTGATTTCCTTCTTAATCTCATCTTTGACCCAGCTATCAGTCAGCCTAAGATTATTTAGGTTCCATGACTTCGTTTGAGTATGGAGATTCCTATTGGTGTTGAGTTCAACTTTTATTCCATGGTGGTTCAAGAAGATACAAGGAATAATTTTTATATTTTTAAATTTGCTGACATTAGACTTGTGTCCTAGGATATGATCTAATTTGGAGGATGATCCATGGGCTGATGAGAAGAATGTATATTCGGTTTTATTAGGGTGAAATGTTCTGTAGAGTTCTGTAAAGTCTATTTGTTCTAGGGTCATGTTTAAATCTAATATTTATTTGTTTAGTTTCTTCTTGGAGGATCTATCCAAAACTGTCAAAGGGATTTAAAATCTCCAACTATTTTAGTGCTGGATATCAAGTTGATCATGTCCATTAGAGTCTGCTTTATGAATTGAGGAGCATTCTGGTAGGGTACATAAATGTTAATTATTGAAATCTCTTCATGTTGGGTGTTTCCCTTGACAAATATGTAGTGACCTTCCTTATCTTTCTTTATCTTTGTTGGTTTAAAGCCAATTGTATGTGCTACTAAAATTGCAACCCTTGCTTTTTTTCTGGTTTCCATTTGCCTGTATTATACAAGTCCATCCCTTCACCCTGAGTCTATTTTTATCATTAAGGGTAAGATGAGATTCTTATATACAGCAGATATCCAGTCTGAGTTTATGTATACAGTCAGCTAGCCTGTGCCTTTTTAGAGGACAATTTAAACCATTCACATTAATTGAGAGAATTGATAAGCCTGGTTATATTTTGGGTATTAAGATTTTGGGATGTCCAGGGAACAATTTTAATCCTTTAACCATTGCAGAAGTTGGGTTTTGTTCGAAAAATTTCTGGGTGAGTTTACTTTGGAGGTAGAGCATTGCCCTGGTCATTGTGGAGGATGGGTCTGAGAATATCCAGGAGAGCTGGTTTAGTTATGGCAAATTTCTTCAACATGTCTATGTCATTAAAGTATTTGATTTCTCCATCAGAAATGAAACTCAGTTCAGCTGGATCCTGGGCTGGAAGTTGTTTTGTTTTAAGAGATTGATGGTTGATTACCATCTTCTTCTGGCTTGAAATGTTTCAGCTGAGAGATCTGCAGTTATTCTGATATTTCTCCCATTGTAGGTGATGCTTTTCTTATGTCTGGCTGCTCACAGAATTTTCTCCTTCATCTTAACTTTGGCAAAGTTAATCACAATGTGTCTAGGAGATGCTTTATTTGGATTGAGTCTTGCTGGGGTTCTGAAACTGTCTGCTATCTGAAGTTCTGTATCTCTTGCAATGTTTGGGAAATTCTCCTCCAAAATCTATTGAAGTAGATCATCTGTACCTTTAGGATAAGGTGACCAGTCCTGGTTTTGGCAGGACAGTCCTGATTTTAACAGTTTGTCCCATGACCTGTGGTGTTTTTTAAAAGTCCCAATTTTTGGAAAGAATGCATGACAAGCTAGGGAATGGCAGGAGAACAGGAAGGGAATATACAGTTTTTGGCTGCCATGTGGCTATTTCACCAGATATGAGTTGTATATTATCTTTGTTAATTTTATAATGTTAAACCTTAATAATAACAAATAATTGTTGAGAACCGATTATCGAGAACTGCTTATCAAAGTTTGCATTGTTGATCAGTTGTTAGAATTCGACCACCATTGTTTGGACTTAATGAACAATGGCATTTTTTGGCATTGGCAATGACAAAAACATTTTGTAACTGTCTCTCAGATGATACACATTGTACTGCATGCTAGTGCTAGGTAAACAAGTGATGTCAACAAATCAGCTATTCAGATAATTTAGGTAAGTGATTTATTTATTTATTACATGAATTTAGCAGACACTATTCATATTATTTATATTTTATAGTGGTGGCAAAAAGTCTAGCACTGGCCTTGAAAGTGACACTTACAACTTACAAGGTATCATTATTAAAAAAATATATTGATAAGGAAAAGTTTAAATCTTGGGCATCAGCAAAAATCACAATAGATAACAAATGGTTAGAAATATTTCATCATTTTGAAACAAACCATGTTCCATACAATAATGCACTAAAAATTGTGGGAAACACACTGTTCTTATCAGGAACTAATGCTGCGAATGAACGCATTTTTTCCTACAGTAAATAAAGTGTGAACATCAGAAAAATCACAATTAAGTGTTGAGACTTTGAAAGCCATTTTATGTGTGAAATATAATTTAACAAATTCTTGTGGAAAACGTCATGACCTTTTAAACAACAACAGCAATCTACTAAAAAAAATTCACTCAAATGAATGAATGAAATATGCCAAAGAATAAAATAATACTATACATAATTTTTTAATGTATTATATTTATAAATTGTACTTATATTGAAATTTTAAAAAATATATTACAATACTATTTTTGAATTCTATGAAAATTTTTGTTGCTCCATATAGACCAAATATTTAACTAAGAACCCCCCTCCCCCCGGGTCAATGGTGTCCCGCTTTACTAATGTTAAAATCTGGTCACTTTACTTTAGGACCATCCTCTACTCCTTTGGGAATTCCTGTAAGAGGAATGTTTGATCTTTTGGAGTGATCCCACAACTCTCTCAGGGAATGATCAGTTTTTGCTCTCCATTTGTCTGCCTCTTTGAATGTTTGGGAATGTTCAAAAGCTTTGTCCTCAGTTTCAGAGATCCTTTCTTCTGCCTGGTCAACTCTATTACTGAAGGATTCTACTGTATTTTGGAGCACCTCAACTAACTTTTTTATTTCCTTGAGTTCTGCTATCTCTTTTCTCATTGTGTCCATCTTTGGTGACTTGGGCTTTGAATTCATTAATTTCTTGAGACAACTTTAGAACTACTCTTTAGAATTCAATTTCTATCTTTTCTTCCATTCTATTTATCTTATTTGCAATCTATACTCTGAATTCAATTTCTGACATTGCTGCCATTTGTCTATGCATGGCAACTTCAGTTGTATCTCCTTTGTCATTTTGGTTATTCATATTGCCAGAGTTGTTCTGTTGGGTCTGCACCATGTTTATTTTCTACTGTTTGGTTATTAGAACTGGTAGGGTGAGATTGAATTAGAGTTCCCAGGTAGTAGAGATAGCCCCTTACCAAAGCTCTAGGCTTTGTAATTGTGGCTTATCTCCTACAACCTTACAAGTGCACCTTTCAGAGTTTTGGCTGGAGACTCTAAGGACCTAGTTGGTGTGATAGCACAGGCTAATTCTGTTTTGATATAAGCCAAACTCCACCCTATCCTACGAAACCATAGTATTAGTTTTAAATCTCAACTGTGAAGAGATACAAACAGCTGTGGCACCCAGCCCCCACCCTTCAGTTCTTTTCCACTACAGAACTTCGGAGGTTAACCTCAGAATGCCACTGAGTGGACAGCCCCAAACACAAATTCCAAACACATTGTCTCTGGCAGTGCAAACCCTGCCCAACAAAGAGGGATTCAAGGACAATTCAAAGCAAAGGGATTTAAAGCACAATTGGAGCCAGGGATCCACACTCCCACCCGCCAGACTCAGTCCACACTACTGTCTGCTTCTCTGCTCACAGGCCCAGCTGGAGCCAGGGGCAATGCTCGCAGTCACAGGTCTCAGTCCACACACAGCTACCCTCTGCTTACCAGATCAGTTGGAGTCAGGGGGCCACACCCCTGCCTGCCAGTCTCAGTCCACTGCCTGGCAAGCCTCTATTGGCAGGCTCTGTTAGAGTCATGGGACCACAATCTGCACAGGTCTCAGTCCTCCTGTGGTAAGCCTCTGCTCACCAGCCCCACTGGAGGCAGTGGAGCATGCTCTAGCTCTCAGGTCTTGGTTTGCACCCAGTAAGCCATTGCTCAAGGGTTCTGTTGGAATGAGGAGACCATGCTTTTGCCCTCAGGTTGCAGTCCACACCTATTAAGCCTCTGCTCACAGGCCCATCAGGGGCTGGGGACAAGCCCTGCCTGCCAAATTCAGTCCACATAGGGCAATCACTTTCCCACTATGGGTGCAATCAGAGACGGGGGTTCTGCACCCCTTCCCACCAGACACAGCCCAAACCAAGGGTCAACACTACCACTGGCCAGGCATAGTCCTAACCAGGGGACTACTCCTCTTACCACTGAGTGTCCCTTTCTTCCTATACCCTCTTTCTTCCCTGTTAGTCAAATTCCATCCTGATGATTGGAGTCCACACTATGCCCAGGTCTCTCAGGACAAGACCAAACACTCTATGCTCTGAAGGGGGCAGAACTTCAGACTGCCATGAGAGGGGGAAAGGGTGGAAAGAGTGGAGTTTGAACTTATAGGGAAAAATATCTGTTCAATTTTATGCCTGGCAGAGTGATGTCTAGGTTCATAAATGGGACATCCCTGGAGAAAGAGACCTGGAGTTTAATGGCTCTCTCCAGCAAGGTAAAATGAGAGGTCTTTTGTTCCCTGCTTGTTCACAGATATCCTGTGGCAGACCTCCTGCTTGGGGGAGGGGTCTCCTGTCCTCTAGTCAATAAGCTTTGTACCTGTAATTTGTTTTCTTGAATGCTCTTTCTTAGGGTTACAGCTTGCCAAACTTCTTTCCTGTCTCAGTTCCCCATCTTTGGCTTCATAGAGTCCAATTTGTCCAGTTTCTCTTCCTTTGCTCAGGAGCCTCTGATGAGGGTTGTTATCAGTTGGCCATCTTCCCGGAATTCCTAATTTTGGAAGTGATTGATTCATCATAACTCTTAACATAGTCAAGATAGGGACACTGAAGTTCATGTTGGTTTGGGGTATATTATTACTAATATAATCATTAATTTGTTTATTCAAAGATATTGAGTGTTTACAGAATGTCAGACACTTTGTGGGGTGGCAGAAATATGGCAATGAATAAAAGGTCACTTCCATAGTGGAGTTTATATTCTTGTGGGAGAATAGAGGTAGAAAACAAATAGTATTTCTTTTTGTAGAAATTAGGAGAAAGGATAATTAGCCTTAGCAGTCATGTAATATTACTAAGAGCTCCTTGGTAAAATTTGGGAGTTAGGGTATAAAACCCTGGTGGCCAATCACCCAGGTAGATATGGGAGTAGAACCACATGGTGATTTGATGTTCTAAGCCCCACCAGCACAGTCACTTAGGAAGTTCAGATTAGAAGCCCAGCACTCAATACACCCAGGACTCATTCTTTCTGATATTGAAAAAGAAAAAAACAATCACAGCAAGAAATGCAATATTTTTTTTTCCAATTCTTCAAATGCAAAGAGAAAAAAAATACAAGCAGTAGAAACATGTGAAAATAACCACAAAAATCCACCCATTCCCCTGGGAAATATGTGTTCAGATCGGCCGCATTAGTCATTTATGATCACATAAATAAGACATTCATGGAGGACGTCACCCTTAACCCAAAGGAACAGTTAAATGAGTAACAGCACTGGTCACTGCAGAAATTCATTTTTCTTTCATTGTCTTAAGGTATAGTTTTCTTCTTTTCCCCTACTTTTTCAACTGTTAAATGTAAGTTTCCCAGTTTGCTTTTTAGGTATTTAATAAAGAAAATGATATCTTGCTTCAACCATACTAATTTTGGCTGTGACAATTAAATATCAGGCATTTAAACCTATGTCTTTTACCTACCTGTGGCATATTCCTATTGACCATGACCTCAAAAGGAACTGATAAGCTAATGAAATGCAAGAGCACTCCATACTCACTGGACCATGACTACTGAAGGGGGTGGTATTTATGTTTTGCCCAAATTAAGATTTGAAGCCTCTACCTAGCTGAAACTCCAAGTGTTCTTGATTATTTCTAGAAGGATCTCATGACTGGAGTGCTTATTTTAGTAACAGGCTTCCTCTCTTCTGGGAAACCCACTCTCTGTGGATTGGGGGAAGGAAGATGTATAGCAGACCAATTACAAGCTCAGGCTCTGAATTCACTGTCTCCGTCTGACTTCTAGTTTTGCCACTTACTAGCTATGTGACACTGGGCAAATAAATTACATAAAAATGGTTAAAAAAACTTGTATGTATCAATCTTCTGATTATGAAACAGAATTAACACTCCCTCCCTTTTGCCTAGCAATTCCTACCTCACAATAATGTTGTGAGGAATAAATAAGATACAGATTGAGAATCCCTTATCCCAAATGCTTGAGACAGGAAGTGTTTCAGATTTTAAGATTTTTCTTTCTGATTTTGGAATAGTTGTATTATACTTACTGGCTCAGCATACCTAATTTGAAAATAAAAATCTGAAATACTTCAGTTAACATTTCCCATGAGCATGATGCAGGCACTCAAAAAATTTCAGATGATGGAGCATTTTGGATTTTAGATTTCAGATTTTCAGACTCAAGATATTCAATCTATATATCTAAAACCTTTACAACAGGGTCTGACATCAGATAAATGATTACTAAATATTAGCCATTATAATTGTGTCTTAAAGAGAGGAATTTTTTTCAGCCTAACCACCAAAACTAGTGGTGCCACTTTGAGAACCACAAACACCCTGTACCCGGTGTTTCCAAATCTGCCCTTTGTTATTGCTAAATTCTGGAAAAGGGCAGGATGATTAACTCTCTTTTAAACTCTTAGGCAGTTCTTGTATCTTGAACTACCTGAACTACCTGAACTACCCAACCAGAACTACCTGAACCCATCGTCTTGTCAAGTTTCTGGTAGTTCTGTTGGTTTCTGGTCCTCTCTTCTCCATTTATAGGCATTCATATTCAAACCTTGTACCTAGATAAGGACAGACCTAATGTCATTCTCTTTATTCTCCTCTTGGCTCCTACTTTAAGCCAAATCCCTCTCCTTTCCTTTCATTTCCAAACAAATCTAATGTATAAATATCATTAGAACATGCAAAAGGAATAGGTGAGAGGTATATTTTCTTCAGTAGCAATGTCTGGGTCTAGTTCTGCAAGCCTAATATGCCCTATTATATGTTGGAGTTTTATTTATTAAATGGGGTCATATTTAGACAGTCCATGGTTACTTGGCCTAAAAACTGTAATGTATTAATTAGAGAAGGCTGGATATATATTCAAAAATGTACAGGCCAAATGCATATGACTTGAATGCAATAAAAATTTTATATCTTAATCATGTAACTGCTTAAGGAAGGTATAACTGTTGCATAGTTTCCTCCTCTGGTAATTCAGGCAACAACCTAGCTCTTTTCCTTTTGAGGCTCTGGACCTTGCTGCCATCTGCATCTAGCCATCTAATGAGAAAAAAGAACCTGGAGGAGGCATGTCCACTTCTCTGAGCACAGAACAGCGCACTTCTCATAGTCCAGCCCGTGTGAGTCACACCATCACACCTACCTACAAAGGCTGGCAAAAGCATTCTATGGCCAGGAATCTGTGTCTCAGATACACCTTTATACTATTAAAAATAAAATATCTTTTATGGGTATCTAACTGTCTATACATCGAAAAAAACGATTCCACATTTTACCAGAGTTAACTAACCAACATGCCTAAGTCCTTAGAATTGGTTTATTCCAGATGAAAATTAAAGCCCACTAGTGAGTTATTTTGAGGCAAAAATATGTTTTTGAAAAAGGTATAACTTTAATCAGTATATTTATTTCTCCTGCAATATCCCCTGAAAGGAAGTGTGCTTTAAGTAAAAGAATGCTGACAACAATTGTTAAATAAGTGCTCTTTCTAGGAATCCTGTGTAGTAAAATTTAACCTTGGTTGAAGAATAGTAACGAAGTAAAAAGTGTAATGTGAACATCCCCTTACCACCACTTTTTAAAAAAAAACCTTTTCCAACATTCAACCACAATCTCACAGTAAGTTTTTGTTGAGTCTGGAGAAGGTGGTGAATATCCTGACTTCATGATACTCATTAGAAATATGTTTAAAGAGCATTTTTAACTTTAATAAGCTAATTTAATTCATATGCAGAGAGTTGCTGAAATTACTGGATTTCAATGTGCTAAACAAATACTCCTGACTCAGGCAGCATCTTTTTCTGCATTACTAATGCATTACACATAAGCTTTCCTAATATTAGTGCCACTGTGCAAACAGTACTGTCACTTAGAGCCACATTCACCTTTTGTAAACAAATGATTCAATTAATAAACCTCACCAGGGAATAGTTCTTTTGACTTAAAGGTTGCCTTTCTAAGATTGCTTTATAAAACAGTCTTCACGTTCCTGGAGCTTATGACCTACGTGCATTTCAGGATTTACTAATGAACTGCTCAGCCGCTGAGTTGAGTAAATATAAAAGGCCATTTCTCTTTGCTCTTTTCACACCTTTTAATTGGAAGAAGTACGTTTTGGTCTGATTCATACTACTTTTATGTGATAAAGCTGTGTGTGTAAAAATTTGTTTGAAATGTTGTAGGCAGTAAGGGTCATATTTCTCAACATGGGCAGCAGGGTTGCCTTAATTCTACAGGACAAGGATTAATAGATCATGAGTGACATGATGGATTGGTTTGAGAATTACATTCCACCCTAAGTGAGTTTTAACTCCCATAATGTGTCTGTCCATGTTTCTAAAGCAATTATTTTCCAAGTAGAATGCACAAGGTGGCCCAAGGGGGTTAAGAGAGATTGTATTAGTCAAGACTCTTTCCATTTGCAAGTGATACAAACACTTCTGAAAATGGATTAAGAAAAAAAAATGGAATTTTATGTTCCTGTATGGAAAATGTCTAGCTTCAGCCAATTTCAAGCAAGGCTGGTATATCATTGGGCATCTCAACAGGAAACAGCTGGCACATTCATATTAGAAAAATGAGAACAGTTTATTTACACAAGAACCACTATGAAGAGATGGCAGTAGTGGATAAAAATGAACCCAAGGTTGGAGGAAGAGCTGTTACCACCCATAAACCCAAGGATCTGAGAGCAGGAAGAAGGAGCCTTGACAAAGCCAGCCTGAGATGACCTTGCAGGGGATTCCAGAGGATCAAATGCCTCATCTTACTCTGCTGATGTTTTTCAGTGCCCTGTGCCATCTGAATGCCAGAGAGACACTCTACGTCTGAGGTACCCAACCCCCAGGCAGTGGACTGGTCCATGGGCTGTTAGAACCAAGCTGCACAGCAGGAGGTGAGCAGCTGGCAAGGGAGCAAAGCTTCATCTGTATTTCCAGCTGCTCCCCACCACTCACCTCCCCACCTGAGCACCACCTCCTGTCAGATCAGCAGGTGGCAACAGATTATCACAGGAACACAAACGCTACTGCAAACTATGCATATGCGGGATCTAGGTTGTAGCTCCACCTCCTGTGGTTCAGAAAAAGGTAAAAAGAAGCTATCCTGCACAGTGGGACATTTCACCTTCAGGATTGAGTCTCCATCCTTGGATCTTCCTTATTCTCTGTTGGCCTTACCATGAGACATGCTTTCTTTCCCCTCATAGTGGCACAAAGACCACCAAAAGCTCCATGACTAATCATGACCAGCCTACTTACCCTGAGAGGGTTTCTTTTTTCTTAAGAGTTGGACATTGAGTCCACATATTGGCTCCTTGAAACAATCACTATAGGCAGGAAATAGAAGACACTGATGAGTCAGTATTCAGTGATGTGTCAAACTATGGAACGGCGGTGGATCCAGTCATACCTGAACCAGTTGAAGTGATTTACAGAATATTGAGACCTCAAAGAGAAAGACAGGGTGTTACTATCAGAAGAATGAGCAGCTGATGCTGGACAGGTGGATCCGCTGGATAGAAACCGCTTCAGAGATTAAAGTCGGAAGCAGTGTGTGAGCAAAACCACTCACTGTACCCATTAAGCACGTTTGCTTCTTTTGTCAAGATCAATCCTGAGAAATGTGACACTCTTTTTCTTGGCATATATCCACTACAGAATCTGAATTTGTATCTTTTCTAATCATTTTGAAATGCAAATCATTTTTTAAAATTTTTTATTGTTTCAGGTTCATGGAGGGTACAAAGAGGTTACAGTTTTCATTTGTTATGTAAAGTCCTTGTTATAGTTATAGAGTCCTCTTGCCTCCAAGAGATGTGCCATACGCTGTAAGCCTTGCCCCCCTCTCTCCTCTCCTCTCCCCACTCTGTTGTTCCCCCATCCCCAACCTTGAATTGATTTAAGTTTTTACATATTTTGTATTAACCTGGATAGAGCTAGAACACATTCTTCTTAGTAAAGTGTCACAAGAATGGAGAAGCAAGAATCCAATGTATTCAATTCTAATATGAAGCCAGCAGATGACATAATACATACCCACACAAATGAGATTCAAATCTTATCAGTTCACTTTCTTGATAATTATTCTTCCTCTGGTGGAAAACATCTCTTTCCCTTTTTCTTGCTAAGAATTGCCTTAGTTATACAGGTTTTTTTCTGGTTCCATACAAAATGAAGAATTATTTATCAAGTTTTAAAAAGTATGATGTTGATATTTTAACAAAGATGGCATTGAATCTGTAGATTGCTTTGGGAAGTACAGATATTTTAACAATGTTAATTCTTTCCAGCCATGAGTATGGTATGTTCTTCCATTTGTTAATATCTTCTGCTATTTCTTTTCTTAGAGTTTCATGATTTTCTGTATAGGGATCCTTATAACTCTTTTGTAGGTATATTCCTAGATATTTCATTTTTTTTGTAACTACTGTGAAGGTGATTGTGTCCTTAATTAGTTTCTCATCCTAGCTGTTATTGGCATATACAAAGGCTGCTGACTTTATGTACATTGGTTTTATATCCTGAGACATTATTGTATTTTTTTTGTGACTTCCAGAAGTCTTGTGGTTGAGTTTTTGGGGTCCTCTAAGTATAACATCATATCGACAGCAAAGAGGGAGAGTTTAACCCTCTACTCCCATTTGGATGCCCTTTATTTCCTTTTCTTGACTGATTATATTGGCTAGAACTTCCAACACTATGTTGAATAGTAGTGGTCATAGAGGACAACCTTGTCTGGTTCCAGTTCTAAGTGGAAAAGCTTTCAGTTTTACTCCATTCAGTAAAATATGAGCTGTGGATTTGTTGTAGATGGCTTCAATCAGTTTAAGAAATGTGCCACCTATGTCTATATTCTTCAAGATTTTAATTTAAAAAGGATATTGAATTTTATCAAATGCTTTTTCTGCATCTATTTAGAAGATCACATAGTCTTTGTTTTTGCCTCTGTTAATATAGTGAATTATGTTTATGGATGTGTATGTGTTAAACCAACCTTGCATCCCTGGGATGAAACCTACTCGATCATGACTTTTTTAAATTAGAAGCAGTAGTCTATTGGCTAGAATTTTGTTGAGAATTTTTATGTCTATATTTATTAGTGAAATTCGTCTGAAGTTTTCTTCTTTTTAGTTGGGTCTTTTCCTGGTTTTGGTATCAGGGTGATGTTTGCTTCATAGAACATGATGGGCAAGATTCTTTTCTCCTCATTTTTTTGGAATGATTTATTTAGTATAGGTATAAGCTCTTCATTAAAGGTTTGATAGAATTCTGGTGTGAAGCCATCCAGACCAGGGCACTTTTTCGTTGGAAGATTTTTTATTGTTTCTTTGATCTCCGTGCTTGAAATAGGTCTATTAAGGATATCTATTTCCCTGAGAGGTATACAAATGAAAATGGGAAATGTTCTTTTGAAATACTTAACATGGAGTCATTGGAATTCTAGGGAGTTTAGATACAGACCTTAGAGTTCTTATGGACACTTGTAATTATGTAGAAAATACATAATTTTTATTTTTCTAAGGAGTAGAATCCATAGCTTTTCTTAGATTCTCATAAGGGTGATCTTCAAATAGTTAATAACTCATGATGGTTCATGCCCTTTCAGATACACATCTTCTTTTTGTGAACTCATAGCAGCTATAAGAATACATAAGAATAATTCATTAAGGTCTGACTTCAAAAAATCCATACCACTGTTTCTTCTGTTTTCTTTTTAATTTATAAGCTGAAAGTCTATCCTATGAAAAGATAACCATGGTCTATCAAAAGAGGAGAAAGGCAAGACATGATGGATCATTTATGTAATCCCAGTACTTTGAGAGACTGAGCTGAGAGAATTGCTTGAGCCCAGGAGTTTGAGAACTTCCAGGGTAACATAGAGAGACTTCAACTCTATAAAAATAAATTATCAAGGCACAGTGGTCTGTAGTTCTAGGTACTCAGGAGACTGAGGCAGCCGTAAGATTGCTTGAGACTAGGAGGTTGAGACCCCAGTGAGCTATGACTACTCCACTGCCCATTAGCTTGGGTAACAAAGTGAGATCTTTTCCTTATTAAAAGAGGAGAGAGAGAGATTTAGTTTAAAAGATTATATAAATAAGATAATGAGAATGCCCCTGAAATTACTAGTACTTCTAGTGATTGATTATATAATTGAAGAAATCTTATAAGTGTCTAGGGCTAATTCTATTTTAAAAACAAAACATTTATTCTTCCATATTAATTTTATGTGCCTGTATGTAGGTGCATTATTACCTACATAAGTGTGCTATATATTAGCCATACAAATATTTACTTCTTATCATAGCCTTATAGTCCTGTGAGCTTTTAATATGGTACTCTAGAATTCAGGCATCCTCAAGCTACGGCCCACGGGCCACATGCAGCCCGCCTAGGACATTTATCTGGCCCTCTGGGTGTTTTTGCCACCACTGCCTGTCCTGCTTAGCAGCCAACTCATCCTGGGGCCCATAGTCTGGCCCTCCAATGGTCTGAGGGACAGTGAACTGGTCCCCTGTTTAAAAAGTTTGAGGACCCATGCTCTAGATAATCTAGTCAACTAACAACCCAGAGGCTAGTGAGATGGTTACCCACATGTACCAGCTCTATGTTAACTATTGTGATGTTTCACAGGAAAGAAATGAGCATTTAAGACCCAAAGCAGATGTAGAGATACAGAGAATAGGACTTTGTCCAGAAATAAAAGAAAGAAACCAAGAAGGAAAAAGCCAAACAGGAAGGTATTACAGTCGGGCTGTGGTTAGAGAGGTGTGAAGGCCAGACAAGAGGCTATATTTCCTCCCAGAAATGTTAGGATCATGTGTTATTACAATTTGCTAGGGTTGCTGTAACCAAGTACTACAGGCTGAGTGAATTAAACAATGGAAATGTATTTCCTCACAGTTCTGGAGGCTGCAGGTCTGAGATGAAGGTTTTGGGAGGGCTGGTTCCTTCTGAGGGCTGTGAAGGGGAACTTGTCTCAGCTCTCTCTCTGAGTGTATGCAGGGTTGCTGGCAATATTTGGTGTTTCTTGGCTGGCAGCAGCATCACTCTGCTCTCTGCCTTGTCTTCACATGGCTTTCTCTCTTCGTGCTTTCCTCCATCTCCAGGTCTTCCTTTTATATATGACACCACTCATACTGGATTGTGGGACACACCCTACTCCAGCGAGACCTCATCTTAACTGAAGCAATTGATTCTGAAATGATTGTCAAGTAAATTCACAGTCTGAGGACCTGGAGTTAGGCCTTCAATATGTGAATTCAACCCATAACAGTGTATTTACCCTGTAAACATCCAGATTCAGATACATAACACTAACCAAAAAAAATTACTAATATCAGGTTAGATTAAATGAGTTTGGAAGGGTAGAGGTAACAAGCAACTATAGAAATTAGGCAAGTTTGGATATTAATTGACTTAAAGGGCCAGGAGTTTCGTGGGTAGGTAAATAGTGAGTCTATTAAAAACAGAACCTTCCTCTGGTCATTTTTATCCAGTACCACCTGTACCATTTCAGATGTTCATGAAGCCTAGTGAAAGAAAAATGGCTTTCTGAGTCTTTTTTGGGGGGGTCTGGATTAGATTAGCCTTTCCCAGAGTTTCCAAAATACTAATCATCTGAGAGGTAATCCCCGCTCAGATTTCAACTGCAAAGAAAAAAAGTGATAGAAAGACCATCATACTCTAGATTTTTTCCTTTGAACAATATTAGCACATTAAAAGTGTTGACAAATTCTATAACCAAAACCAATTTTAATCTTACTTGAACCAGAGTTTTCTAAACTCATTTCATTATGTAAACAATTTTTGTTAACAGACTCCTATTTATCATCTGTAGAGCTAGTGCTATTTATACAAAACCAGGCAAATATTTACCAAGACTTGTTAAAGATTATTGTTAACTTCCAGACTGCTAGGAGGAAAGGAACAGTGAGTTGGAGGGGGCAGATAGCAATTAAATAATTAAGTTTCTTCTCCAATCATGGTTAGTCACAGATTTGGAGTTTAGCTTTGTATCCAGGGGAGGTAAATCAAACACAGAAGACTCATGACTTTGGCAAGTCCCTCGCTTCCAGATGGGAGAGTTCACTACAAATATTTTATTATTCATGGCTGGGGATATAGGAGTATAAGAGACAGAGTACCCGCTGTCAGGATACTAAGCAAATACATAGTGACTGATGGAGCATGAGACAAGGTCTCACTGCAGAAGTACAACATGAATAGGTGTTGGAGTACACAGCAAGGACAGAATGCATTCAGCTCTCAATTTTGCTTGTATTTGACCCCTATCATAACAATCTAAAGTCAGCATTATTATCTCCCATTTTACATGTGATGTTCCTTATCTCCACTACCGAGTAGCAACAGAGCTGGCATGGAAAGCCAGATCTCTGTACCCCTCATGCCTGTGTCCTCAGCACTAGCAGTCTGAAAAGATTTCTAGGAGAGAGAGATGTCTTGGAGTCAGAAAAGGCTTTTAAGAAGGGTGAGGAAAGGGTAGCTTATTCCAAACAGTCCTGTCTTAGTGCATTTTATGTTCTGTGAGTTTTAGTGGGAATTTGTTGTCATCATTATTATTGGTCCGGTTATTTCAAAAACTAAACAAAATAGAAACTACAAAAATAGCTTTTTCAGACAAGATTGTCATGGACATTACAGAGTCCAAACCTATCACTAAACTTGTGGTCTAGAAGCAGATTTTAGGGATGTGCTAATTGATAAGAAAAAGAAAAGGATAAATCACTTAAAAAAATTATGACCCTAGGGACAGACCAAAATGTGGATCTGTGCAATGGTGTCTAATCTTTAAGATGTCTGGTAGGTCCTTGACATACCCTTGATGCTCTAATAGGCTCCCTGAAGCTCATTAATGTCACCAGCCAACTTAATTAGCACAAAATGAGCCTGAAATGGTGAAGAAGTTCCTCAAACAGTTTTTCTAAGATAGTAGCCAATGTGGTTACATACCTCCTCTCCAAGGGAGATACACAATAAACCTACAATGTGAGGAATCCAAATAGCAGCTGAAGAGCAGGATGAACTAAGAAGCTGTCTGAAGACACACAGCCCACTTCAGTGGCATGGCAGAGCTGGGAACTGATCGGAAGCATCACTGGTAGACAGAACAATATGGCACGAGGCATCACAGATGGGGTGGCTTTTTGACTAAAGGTGTCAAACAGACTGTGAGGAAATGAAACAGATTCTTAGATGGTGGTTGCAGATGAAAATGAAAGGGCAATCTCCGTGTGTCTGCAGCGTGGTTTGAAATTCTTCAGCGTCAGCAACACCCATACATCCAGATTGTGAGCAGTAAATGGATAGACTTCTTAAGTTTTTAAAAAATTTGACTCACTAGAAAAATCCTTCCAGAACATTGAGCATTCTCTCATGGTGATGTACTGTGGCATTTTGTGCTCAGTACCGTCCAACTCCAGTAACAGCCTGCATAGCTCTACTGTATTAATCATTTCTGTCTCCAAACTATATGAACTTTTTCTCCCAACCAGAATAAGACAAATGAGATAACGTGAGGGAAGGGGCAGGAAAATATCAAAATATCATTATATAAGATTAAAAAAAAAAAAACTGGAGAAGTTTAGCTAGGAGAGAATTGACCAAAATGGAAACAGAAAGATCTTCGGATATTTAAAGGGTCAGTTTGCAAAAGAGGAAGTAGATTGTTCTTCCTAGATGACTGAACCAAAGTAAAAAGGAAAGAAATCACAAAGAAACTGATTTTGTTCAGTGTAGCAAAGAACTTTCCAATTATATTTCAGTCTTACAGAGAGTCGACTGCACTGAGGTAGCCACTGGGTTGGCAGTAGTCAGCAATTGAAGAGCCATTGCATGAGATGGCACAGAATGATCTCATTACAGAGTTGGGGGTAAAACTAAATGCACTTTACATTTATTTGTCTCTTATTCCTCCTGCTGGATTGTAATCTCCTTGATAATAGAGATAGAATGTTCTAAATATTTCTCTCCTACACAAAGCTTAATAGATAACCTTAAATATACCAGGCTCTCAAAACCTATGATTAAATTGACTTCATAGCTCATTTCTTTCTCAGACTGCTATGACAAAAAGAATTCAGAGGTATTCATTCAGTCCATTCACTTTCCAACCTTATGTACTTGATCAACAAAATATAACTATTTATGTGAGGAGTTTGGTACAGTTTTAGGAGATTCATAACAGTCAAATCAAGCAAAATCAGATGACTGTACAAACTCTCTAAACTTTAGCTATTTTTACATATAGTATCTGAAAAATTAAAATGTACCAAATTATCAAGAGACTTCACTTTCATCCTTTTAAAACTTAATAAATGTTTGAATGACCCACTTCAAAATATCATGTTGACCTTTATTTCTGTACTAGAGACAGTCTTTAAAAATACACTACTGTCATTTTTTCCTTAATAGATGTTTTATTAAGGTCAGGTGGTATTGTGTGCTTAAGGAGAGGAATCAATGACAATTGAGACTCTGCTGAAAATGCTGCCACTTTGGTAACTATATCAGAAGCAAAAATATTTTCATGAATATTTTTCCTTATTTAACATAGTTTAATTTGACAAAATACATCCCTAAATTTGGGTTCTCTTTTAAAGTTTGATGCTTAGACTCTATCATTTTTATCATTTAATGAGTTCACAGAGTAGCCTATCATCACTGTGGATTTTGAGGTACCCTCTGTGAAAACCTGTTGGTGAATGCTCATTGAAAATATGAGTTGATTTCCTGACCCAAGGGAGTAATCAGGTTGCTGCCTGATTTTTAAAAAGGAAACTGAAGAAAGATTAAAATAATGAGTATATATGCTTTATAAATAGTATGGAGGTATACTCAGAGCTCTTTAAAATATCCTTTGTATAAAATGAAACATCAATCTAATTCCAAGTGTGGAGAGCAAGCATGGCAAATTCAATGTAGCTGCAAGGCAGTTTACATTGTATCTTACCAGTGTTCAATTTAAGAAAAGATTGAAGAACATCAGGCTTCTATAAAAACAATTTGCACAGAATAAATTTGGTGCTTGCCAACCGTTTCTCAGAGAGCAGCTTTCCAGCAGAGCCAGGCTGTCCTGCAACATGGGATATTGATACTAAAGCGGGATGATTATTAAGCATAAAATTAGTCCAAAAAATACATTTACAAAAGTATTAAATGCTTGAAATGAGAGCACTATCTGCCATCTAAATGGTATTTAAATTTTGTTGGCTGAGAATAGATAGTAAGAAAAGTATGCCTCTTACTGAACCTCATAGATTTTTTCAGTCAAATTTTTGTTACAGCAGCCTAAAAATAATAGGTTAAGGAAAATCAGTCAATATCTATGAATTAAGCTTGTCTATGCTCGTTGAGATGTGTTTTAGGTGCAGGACAGGAAAGGACAGGAAAGCCCGGGGTGGAGATAGGAGGGCAAAAAACTAGACAGTATTATCCCTAAGGCTAAAATTTATTGTTCAAATTTAAAGGGAGCCAAAATTCAGAGAGAAATGGGTTATACAGAGTTAAAAGAATGATGTTACAAAGAATGTAAAACCAAAGGTAGGTTTTTCCAGAAATAGTTCAATAGAAGTCATGCACTTCGTTCACAGCAAAACTATAGTTTAGAGCAAGGGCTGTGGGATCAGAACACCTATTCTCAGATCTGTCACTTCTTAAATTTGTGTCCTTGAGCAAGTTACTTAACCTCTTTGAGCCTCAATTTTCTCATCTGTAAAATGAGACTAATGAGAAATCTACATCTTTGGGTTGGTTCGAGAATTAAAAGAGATAATGTAGAACAATCAATGATTGGCATGTAATGAATGCTATTAATAGCATCATCTGCTTAATCAGCATTATCTGGCTTGAAATTCCTATTATTAATTGTTTTTAACTTCATTTTTTTACCTCTAGAAATGTGCCTTTATGGATGCTTCCTTTCACAAACAGTAAAACAAAGGATCTCAATTTGTAGAGGAATGAACATAGACTTTTAAAACTCAGTTGCTTTTAAAAATGATTATCAAATTCTCCCTTTCCTTTCTCTGGTCATGTGAACAGGACCCAAAATTTATCCTGTTCCTTTTAATTATTTAAGAGTTCAAACTAATTTAAAAATTAAGTCTCACCTATGAGGCAAAGCTCTCTGCGTTCCCCATTGTGGGTTAGACTGTTGACTGTAAAGAACTGGAATGGAGAGTTAAATGTACTTGCTCTTAATACATTTCTCCTCCCCTCCTTTCTAGATTCCCAAGTTTTGATGGCAAATTGAGAGAATGGAGAGGAGGACAAATAGATTTGTCTCAGCTGAATGAGTCCACAACCTTCTGCTAATAGGTTGCTTCTGCTTTTCTGGCTGACATCCCCTGAGCATTGATGTCTTCTGTGTGGTTGCTAACCAGGTACTGATTCCCTTATGAGGTACATGTTTGGATCTTCCGGAGAGCCCTTGTTGTGCATAGTTCGCTGTATGGAAGAGCCTGCTCTGAATCTCATCCATGTTCTTACCCTATATGGTTGACTTCCTAACCACTGACTGCCTGCATCCTCTTGTGTGTTGAACCACCTTCCTAGGTGATCTGGTAGCTTGCTGAAGAGGAAATTCACATAGCCAAAGATAAGAATATAATCTGTTTCTCATCTCTCCTTTAATTTTCCCATCTGTTTCCAATTCTCTTTAAGATTCCATAATCAGAAGAACAGAGCTATAAATCTTCTACCTAAGCACACATTTAACAAGGATACGAGAAGCCAATTTTCTCTTCTTGCTATACCTTCAACTCCAGGTTATTCTCTTTGAAAACATTTCTTCACTTATCTTGGAGGAATTTCCAGCTCCCAGCACTCCCCTACCCTTGTAATCTTCTACCTCAACAATTCTCAACCTGTGGGTAATGACCCCTTTGTAACAATGAAAATACATCCTGCATATCAGATATTTACATTACGATTCATAACAGTAGCAGAATTACAGTTATGAAGTAACAACAAAAATAATTGTATGGTTGGAGGTCACCACAACATGAGGAACTGTATTAAAGGGTCGTGGCATTAGGAAGGTTGAGAACCACTGCTCTACCTGTATGTGGCTATGGATAGGAAGAATGGTGTGACAGGGTGGTGGTGAAGGTAGATGGCTGACTCTGGTGCCTGAGTAATCTTTGCAGAAAGTGACTAGTTGGTGGACTTTTTCAGAGCATAGAGTTCTTGTTCTCACTTTGGGCTTTACCTGCGACTCTGGGATGATATGAAAAGACCTCCTGAGCACCCTGTAATACATAAACAGTGCTAATTCTGAATTTAGTAAAACTTTACATCTGTGTGAATAAATTTTATTTACTTTTCAAATTCCAGTTTAAATAGCACCTGTTCAAAAAACCCTGACTCCTTAATAGTTGAAACTGCAATGCCTGACTGCTATAGCTCTTGTTTTCTAATTCATAGTGCTATGGTAATTATTACATATTCCTGCTTTTACAATTATTGTTTGTCTTCAAGCTTTTTATCATTTTATGTAATAAGATTCTTAAAAGTAAGATTTATGAGTGATTCATTTTCATATTTCTCAGACCAATGTCTCTCTTATATTTCCTTCTAATAACTGTATATTTTTTGATCGTACATTTAGGCCTTCAATCCTTTTTGAAATGATTTGTGTATAGAATAACTGATGTTGGTTCAGTTTTATTTTTGCACATATGAATGTTCAAGTTGTCCACTGCAGTTCATTGAAGAGACTATATTTTCCCAATGAACATTCTTGGCACCTTCATCAAAAATCAATTGGCTATAGATACATGCATTAATTTCTGTATTCCCTAGTCTAGTCCACTGGTCTATGTCTATTAGTACTGGATAAAACATACTCTGCTGATTTAGTTACTACAGCTTCTTATTATATTTCGAAATCTGACTGTGTGTGTTGCCTTCAACTTTTCTTTTTGCTCAGGATGGCTTTTGGCTATTTAGGTTCTACTGTGATTCATACAAATTTGAGGATTTTTAAAAATATTTCTGTGAAGAATGTTATCGGTATTGTGATAGGGCTTGCATCAAATCTGTTGATCACTTTGGGCAATACAGTAATTTTAATAATATTAATTTTTTTTAGTCCATGAACATGGAATTTTTTTTGTGCCTTTAATTTCTTTTATTAGTGTTTTATAGCTTTCTTTGTGAGATTTTTCATCTCCTTGGCTAAATTTATTCTGGTATTTTATTTTTGTGTAGATATTATAAATATCATGTGTTCTTGATTTATTCTTCAGCCAGTACATTACCAGTATATAGAAACACTCATGATTTTTGGTGTATTGATTTTGTATCTTACAACTTTACTGAATTTATTAGTTTTAAGGAGTTATTGGCAGTCTTTAGGTTTTTTGTGTATAAAATCATGTTATCTGAAAATAGAAACAATTTGGTTTCCTCCCTTCCAAATTGAATGCTCTTTATTTCTTTCTCTTGCCTAATGCTCTGGCTAGAACTTTCCAGTATTATGCTAAATAAGGATAGTAAGAATGGGCATACTTCCACGCCTTAGAGGAAAAGCATTCCACTTTTTTCCATTCAATATAATGTTAGCTGTGGGTTTGTCATACATGGCCTCTATTGTTTGAGGCACTTTTTTTCTATACCTCATTTATTGAGAGCTTTTATTATGACAGGATCTTGAATTTTATCAAATGCTTTTTCTGCATCTTTTGATATGATAGTAAAGTTTTACCCTTCATACCATTATTAATATGAGGTATCATACTATGGATTTGCATATGTTGAACCATCCTTGCATCCCTGAGATAACTACCATTTAATCAGGATCATGAACATTTGGATGTGCTATTGGATTCAATTTGACAGTATTTTACTAAGGATTTTTGCTTCTATTAAATATGCTTATTAGGGATTTGGCCTGTAGTTAGTTTTCTCTCCTTTGTTGTTTCCTTATCTGGTTTTGGCATCTGAGTTTTGCTGGTCTCATAGGATGAGTTTGGAAGAATTCTCTCCTCTTCAATTTCTTTGGAATAGGTTGAAAAGAATTTATGTTAGTTCTTCTTTAATAGTTTGGTAGAATTCAGCAACGATGCTGTCCACTTCTGGACTTATCTTTGTTAGGAGACTTGTTATTACTTAGTAAACCTCATTACTAATTAATGGTTTGTTCAAGTTGTCTATATCATTTTGGTTCAATCTTGGTAGGTTGTTCTGTATCTAAGGATTTATTCATTTCCTCTATGTTTTCAAATTTATTGGCATATAGCTATTCACAATCTCTGATGATCCATTGTAGTTTGTGGAATTAGTAATGATGTCTCCTTTTTGTTTTTTGATTTTATTTATTTGGGTATTCTTTTGCCATAATCTAGCTAATGGCTTGCATATTTATATGCATAAATATATTTTTTATGTCTTCAAAACACCAAGTTTTTGTTTTGCCAGTTTTTTCTATTTTTTAATCTAAATTTTATTTATTTATGCTTTTTATTATTTCTTTTCTTTTACTAATTTACATTTGATTTGTTCTTGTTTTTCTAGTTCTTTGAGCTAAATCATTAGGTTATTTTAAATCTTTCTAGTTTTTGATGAAGGCATTTATTGCTATAAACTTGCCTCTTTAAACTCTTTTTGCTATGTCCCATAGTTCTGGGTATATTATGCTTCTGAAAATTTCTAAATTTTCTTCTTAGTTTCTTCTAATCCCAAGCAATATAGCAGCATGCATTCCTGGCAGCTTTCCAAATGTGGCTCAGGGCTTGCAATAAGTGTGGGATTCTCTTGTCGTAAGAACTATAGATGTTTGCAGTGGCAGTAGGTGCTGGTAGGTTAGTCCCCTTCCCTTTTCCCACAAGAGGAAGCCCCTGTTAGCTCCTGGGTGATCTGGGTAGAAGCGACAGGGTGGTAGAGGCACGGCCTGCTTCCACTCTCCACGATACCTCACCTGGCTTTCAAGCAGCACAGGCACTTACTTCTCCATATCCCCAGTGCACTCTGGCGCTCTGCCTTTAGCACCACAGTCCAGTCCTGGTGGTTTATTTGTCACTTTGGTCCTTTCTTGTGTTGGGGGAGAGAAAAGCACCAGGGCCCTCTAGCCAGCTATCTTGCTCTCTTTGTCGTACATACTTTTTTGAAATCATTCTTTATATGGATAACTAATAGAACTTTTTGTGAAGTGGATTAAACTTTATATTTAACATAATATCTTACAGCATATTCATGGGCATTAACTTTAAAGAACTCATAGGAAAATAGTGTTACCAGCTTGAAAGGTAGAATTTTTCACAAACATACAAGGTTGAGCAATTAAGTTTGTGAACTTATCCTAGAAAAGGTGCTGCATACCTCATTGCTGAAGGTCACCATGGACACCTTTGAAGTCCTCCCCTTGGGAAGCTGTGCACCAATGCCAGTGCCTAGTCCACCTTTCAAAGCAATTTTGGAACTCTTTTTCTGGAATGGCCATCAGAGCTGTCATCATGAGTTCTGACAATTAAGTTTGTGAACCCACAAATAACTGCTTTGAAGGGTGGACTAGGCACAGCTGTTAATGTATAGCTTCTCCTTATAGAAATATATCATAAAGAAATAATTCAAGCAGAATAGAATTTCATAAAGATGATTTCTCTAGCATTGTATTAGTGAGAATCTAAAGAAAATCTAATATCCAACAGGGAAAGATAAATCATAATTCATAAATCATATCAAAAATTGAGTAGTCATTAAAAAGACCACCCTGAAAGAATTAAAAAGATGTTAAAAATATTGTGAAATAATAAGTGAAGAATGAATACAGACTTGAGTAATCGTGATTGAAGTTATTAATAAGCATGAGCATATGAACAAAAATTGGAAGGCAAAATGAAATTTAGTACATCTACCAAGTATAGAACATAAATGTCTTAACACAATAATTAAGTAAATGAGGTGAAAGCTATATTAGTCAGTTTGATGTAACCATTCCAAATTGTATAAAAGAAAACAACACATTGTACCCCACAAAAGCATAAATGTATTCATGATCTATATGTATATGACTTAGGAAAAAAATTTAAAAAGAAAAGCTTTGTCATTTCTAAGCTATTGTAATTTAGTTTAAAACTTAAATACAATCATGTGCTTCATAATGACATTTTCATCAATGACATATCACATATACAACAGTGGTCCCATAAGATTATAACAAAGCTAAAATGTTTCTATTGTCTAGTGATGTCCTGATGATCTTGACCCTATCTTGATCCTATACCTAGGCTTATATGTGTGTTTTTGTCTTCATTTTTAACAAAAACTTTTAAAAGAATTAAAACATGATAAAATAGAAAAAGCTTATAGAATACAGATATAAAAAATAAAATACTTTGCACAGCTGTACAACAATATGTTTGTGTTTTAAGCTAAGAATTATTACAAAAGATTGAAAAAGTTAAAAAAAATTAAAAGTTTATAAAGTTATAATAAGCTGAAGTTAATTTATTATTGAGGAAAATATTTTTATAAGTTTAATGCAGCCTAAATGTATGGTATTCATAAAGTCTACAGTAGTATACAGTAATGTCCCAGGACTTCACATTTACTCATCAACCACTTACTGACTTAACCAGAGCAACTTTTCTAACCTTGTAAGTGGCATTCATGATAAATGCCCCATATAGATGTACCACTTTTTATTTTTTATATTGTATTTTTACTGTACCTCTTCTATGTTTAAATATACAATTATAAACCACTGTGTTTTAGTCACCCATATTTCATTCAATACATGCTGTCCAGGTATTGAATCTAGGAGCACTAGACTCATACCATGTAGCCCAGGTGTATAACACACCTCAGTAAAGGACACTCTGCGATGTTCACACAGTGATGAAATTGCCTAGCTACACATCTTTTAGGATATTCCTATTGTTAAGTGACCTATATATATTTAAAACATATATTCATGAATAACATAACCTGATGCATAACACTAAGGATAAATGTATTTCTTTCTGTGTAATAATAATTAGACTATGTCCAGCTTTGTCAGTAGCTAAGAGGTCTCTCTATCTTTCCACCTGAATTATTGTACTTCTCTGCTCCATATGTTCTATTATAAAGAAGTGTCACTTTTATTTGGATCATTATCTACCTGTCCAACTCCAGCATAAGTATCCAGTGACCTTGAGGAGTCATCATTGAGAGGGTGGCTAGGAGATGACATTATTTAATTCTGTCCATACCATGGCTGTCATGGTATCAATTTGAATCTCCCTTATGTTTTGTCCTTAACGTTCTTTCCCAATGGTCTAAAACTGTGAGTGCTCCCTGAAGACCAGAATGAATAAATGTGAGGGGTCGATACCTACTCAACTGTTGAATAAATTAAAGCTACAAAATAGGTTAAAAGCATACATATTTCTAAGTGGCCAACCACCTCCACTGCTGTCCAGTTTAGCATTTTCTTAAATATACACCCTTGTTTCATTTTCCCTAAAATACTGATTAACATCACAATAATGGTGGACATGGGGCACATATGTAAACCCTTTCCATGTAACTGATTTTAATATGCTAACCTGTAGAAAATAAAATCGTTAGTATTTCCAAACCCTCAAACCCTCCAGCTTTTAATGATTTGTATTGACAAGTTCCAGGTTAAGCATTCCTCTGGACCATTTTGTAATCATAGGCCATGTTTTTGAGAATACTGATTTGGAGTATAGTCACAGTGTGTTGTTGTAAATCAGTAATCAATTAAAATGTCTGGCTAGGAATTAAATCTGTGTCCTTGTCCTTAACTTAGACAAAACTCACCTGCCACAACTACTAAGTTTCAATGGTTTTTTTTCTCTTAAAAATATCATCAGGTATACTATCATTTGGGAAAATTACCTTTTCTAATCAAAGAAGAAGTATCTCAATTGTATTCCTCCTAACTGAAAGACTTCACTTACACTAAGCCCTCGAGTTTTCATGTCACTGTTTATTATGGCAGTTTATTATGACAGTGAATTTACTTTTGTAAAATAAACCCTACACTGTTACATTATGTTATTATAACAACAAGTTCAATTAACCCTCTCCTAAATGGCTAAATTAATAGAAATTAGATAGGATGATATTCCAAACTATGTAACCTTACTATTAAAGCTAAAGGTTATGCCATAAAAGTGAGACCTTTGTTAGAAAAAAGAAAATCATTTTGAATTCATAATTACATATAGAGTTCATTAATTTCATTGATATTACACAGTGAGATTCCTCAAAATCCATGCCTATAATAACGTCAGTTTTATTCTGCTTCTTTTCTTCTCATAAACTTAAATCTTCTAATGTAGCCAAAACAGCATTAGGTCTTCCACTTTACATGCATTAGTCATGCAGGAAGTAAATCATCTGACTATAAATGAAAACTTGTACCAATTTCAGTAAGGCAATATTTGCTTTCTTTATATGCTTAAAGATAGAAAGCCTAACTGAGAAAGGAAATTAAGATTGACAAGTACCGAGATGGTCTTTTTAAAACATAATATTTTCCCAGACTGAGCAAGAGAGAGACCCTATTAAGAAAAGAAAAAAGAAAAGAAAAAAATAGATAAACTGACTGGGCATCATGGTGGGCACCTGCAATACCTGCTACTCTGGAGGCTGAGCCAAGAGGATCTCTTGAGCCTAGGAGTTTGAGGTTGCTGTGAGCTATGACAATGCCATGGCCCTCTAACCAGGGCAACACAGTGAGACTATCTGGGATAAAAAAAAAAGAAAAAGAAAAGAAAGAAAAGAAAAGAAAATATTATTTTCTGTTATAATTTCTCAGAGCAGAGCTGTCCAACTTTTTATGATGAGAAGTGAGTAAATTTAAGCCTTGGTGAGGAGGGAGGGTGTGCTGGATCATGAGTTAAAAAAGAAGAAAATCACAGCTCTCTCCCACACTCAACAGTCAGTACCACAATCTTCTCCTCATAGTGCTTTATAATTTGGAGAGAAGTGGAAGGTGGGACTGATCTTTGTCAGTTTTGATTGTCTTCCTTTCCTAGAACCCCCAATTTGAAATTCTGGAATGCCCAGGTAAAAGATTATCAACCACTGCTAGTGTGAAAACAACAATCTAATTTTCTTATTGGCTTGAATATTGAATCCATGGGCGTTACATGCACATTGAAGTACTAAGTGTAAAAGCACAAGGCTGATTAAGGGATTCAGTCCCTACCAGCAATAAATTGGAAAGCTGGGTAATTTCATTTTATAATTACCTTATAGATCCAAGAAATCACTAGCACTTAAGATCATATTTTTCTGTAAAAAAAAAAAAGTACTAAAAATGATTCTTGACAGTGTAGTAAATAGACTATATGGAAAACTTTCCATTCTAAAGTGACTAAGCAAAACCCTTTACTTTTTCTTTTTAGAAAAATCCATTAAGAAGCCAGAAGAAATATACAAGTAAGAATCAGTCTGTGATATCACAGAAATGCTGCTGTAAATAGACATAAAATGGAAGAACTTTTGGAAAATAGAAAATAGGTGGGTACAAATTAACCATGAAACCCAGCAGAGTTGAATGAAAACGTGGATCCCCACAAAAGTAAGTTTTCCCAACAGAACCAAAGAACAACCCCAAGGTCATAGATAATAGATCTCCGAGTAGCAGTGAGCTATCTATCAGTAGGCATGATAATTAATTTAAAGACTGGAACATTTTTTTCAGTCTCATCAATCTTAGTTTTTAGTTGCAATACTTGCCTCTAAGAGAAAATCATGACTAGAGCTTTAGAACTAAGGTGATATTAGCTGAAAAAAACTCTCAGAATTTAGAGTAGGAGGGAGAAGTAGGTAATCACCAATGGACAAGAGACTGACTACAGGAGGGGAAACTCTTTGGATACCAAAAGACCAGAATTGTATTTTCCATACCCACAGAATGGAACCAGCACTTTCTGTGACAGTCCTTGTCAGGGGAACAGAGGTTTTCGCTATTGCTAGGAAGAGTGCATCCAGTTAACAGCATTATAAATATACCAAAGATCACCAAGAATTTGAGGAAAGTCAACACCAATCTGAAAAAAATTACTCTTCAATGAAAATGTTGGTGCAATTGATATTAGAGATTTTAAAATAAGTATTACTACTATCCTCAGAGAAATTCTAAGGGCAATCATATCCATAAAATAAAAAATGCTACTGTGAAGAGAGAAGTAATTAAGTCCTGGAAACTTAAATCAAGATAGTATTTTTTTTTTTTTTTTAATTTCAGTAGCAGGGCTGAATGAATCTCAGGATGTTTTTCACTGTTTCCCTCTATAGGCTTCCATGTTGATTAAATTTTATCTTTAGGCTCCAAGTGGTGGCCCCCAGTCAGTTTCAGGATTTCCCCTCATGGCCAAAAGACAACTGCAGTGACCACAGGCCTTATGTTCTTAAAGACCCAGCCATAGATGGCAATCTATTCTGGTAGTGGCTGCATGGCTCCCAAAGGTGAGTTTCACCCTAGAAAAATAGTGGTGGGAAAGAGGAGAAATGGATATGGTGAGCCAAACAACTACACCTAGAATGGGGGAACTTCTCATGTTCAAAGGCCACACCTAGGATGGGGGAACTTCTCATGTTCGAAAGCCACATTAATTTAGCTATAACCAAATAAGGCTGCATTCAAGAAACCTCAATTAGATAAACTTAAATGTATGTTTAAAATGTAAACATCGAACTATTATGTACTTAATTAGAAAAACTAAAAACTATTTGTTTATTTTAATGTTGACTGACCTTTTAGTGACTTTGTGGTGTCTTCGTGGTTGGAAAGCCTTGAATGTTTGGTTGCAGCCTGGAGATCCACAGTTCAGTTTCAGCTGATCCTCTAGAGGAGTATCAAGTCACTGATGCCCTGAAGGGAGTGCTGATTCTCACTGGGCAGGAGAATGGAGCTTCACATTAATAAGTGGTTGAAAAGCAAGAAAGCACTTTTCAGACATGTTGCCAAAGGTGTGGATATGCTACTGCATTTTTCCATATTTCAGTTGGATCTCCTTTAGTACCAAACAAAGACTTTAAAATGTCATCTACTGAGAGCTCAATCAATTCCATCTGTAGTTCATTAGGCACCTTGGTGATATCAGCTAGGTGAGGCTGAAATGTCAGAGTGTGATGTCATGATTCTCAAGGGCAGTGAACCTTTCATTGCATTCCTTAATTAATAGTCCTATAACAGCTGCACAACTTGAGATGATTTGTATATATCATCAGGCAAGACTCATCAATGAGCTATGTTAGCTGGAGAAAATGTTCACTGAAAGTTTCCTTTCGAAAAGAATGTATTTTGAAAAAATATAGCTTTTTTTGTTTTACCTCGCAAAGAAATATTCCGATCGTTTTGATTTCACGTGTATCACACAGAGATGCTTCATTCCTATACAAATCTTATTCCAATAATCCACCTTGCTGATTCTGTTCCTCATAAACAGATTTAACTATCTGTTCTCACAAAGATAAAATTTTGGCTAACACCTATCTTGAGCTAGCCAACACATTGAGAATGATATAGACAATCAACATTGAACACCTCATAGCTCAACTTTAGCATGTTATAAAACTGAGAATGCCATGTTGCATTTGCTGGAATGTAGTTAACAATACTTACAATTTGTTGCAAAGTGTTACTTAAAATACTAGCTTTAGCACAGGGAGTTTGCTGATGCAAGGTACAATGAAAAGGAGTGAGAGCAACTGGATCTGTTAATACTTTTTAAAAAAAATCTCTGAGATAAACTCTTAATGTTTTCCTGTCATAGAAGGTACACTGTCTATATACATATTCTAACTAAATTTACAAAATTTAGCCCAACTTCATAACATCTATCTTGAAAGTTATAGAAACTATCCATTCCCCAAGTTCTGTTTGCACCATTGCCCAAAGGGAGTAATTCTTTGTGGCTAAGAAAATCTATTATAACCCCCAAAGAAGTATAAATGCCAAGCCAGTGGTCTCAGATGATTCTACTGATACCTCTTTTGATTCATCCAAAACAAAATCCAAAAATTGAATAATACATATTTTCCTTTTAAATGACAGAATGCAGTTGTTCTGTTAAGTGGTTGAAGGCTAGTTCATACTGCCAATCAGTTAAGATGCTCCTTGAAAGAGGCAGGTGTTTGTACTTGGAGATGTTGCAGGAGTCTGACCATCCTGTAACTTTGTGCATTCTTTCACATTTTTTACATCACTGTAGGGCTTCTCTTTTCCCCCCAGAGTATATAAACTACTTTATAAGTTTATCTAGTGGCACTATTTCCAGATCTTAGTGCTGCTTGAAAGAATTGTCTTTGCTTTTCATCTTTTAATTTCTGCAATATGACCTTTCCTGCTTCTCCCTCCCTCATTTAAAATATTAGGCTTAATGTGCATGAAATGTACAGTATCTTTAAACACTCAGTTTAACAATTGATGTCCCTGACATTTCACTTTGACACTTCTTCTTTTATTTTTATTGTGAAAGTACATTCTCATCCTTTCAAATGCATGTTTGAGCTTCTGATTATCCTTCAATTTTTTTTTTGTTTGCAGCAATTTTTAAAACCATGGATAAGTTAAAAATTTATTTTTTTTCAAACATGAGTTCCTTTGTGGAACCAATGCCGTGCAGACAGCTCAAAATATCAATGAAGTGTTTGGGAAGGATATGGCTGATGAAAGCACTGCATGTTAATGACTTGAGAAATTCCATTCTGGTAATTTTAATCTTGAATATGAGCCATGTGGGTCACCTGAGACTAAGATGGATAACGATGAGTGGAAAGCTGTAGAGGAAATGAATCCATCGCAACCTACACATGAAGTAGCAGCAAGGGTTGACGTTAATATTCCAACAATATTGGACCCTTTGAAACAAATTAGCAAGGTCAAGAAGCTGGATAGATGGGTTCTGCATGAATTAAACAAGTGTCAGAAGAGAAATTGTTTTGAAGCTTGCCTTTCTTTGGTGTCATGACTACTGGCGGACCATTTCTTTACTGTATTGTTACATGTGATTTAAAAAAAAGTTTCCTTTTGACAACCACAAAAATTTATCACATGGTTGGATAACAGTGAAGTGCTGAACACAGTCCAAAACTGAACATTCATCAAAAAAAGCTAGTGGTGTGTTTGGTGGTCCAGGACTGGTATTATCCGCTATTACAGCGTCACAAAACCTGGTCTATTGATGACAGTAGAAGTCAGCTGCATCCAGTTGGATGAACTAATGAGGCTGCTTATGATTAAACAGTTGAGATTGGCCAATAGAGACAGACGATCCTCTTGCAAGACAAAGCTGGACCACATGTTACACAAACATGGCTGATCAAACTACAATAACTAGACTTGGAACTCTTGTCATCCACTATTTTTGCCTGACTTTGCACCAATTGACTACTGCTTCTTCAAGGCTTTGGACCACTTCTTGCAGGAAAAAAATTTCAATTCCCAACAAGCTGGGGAAAATGCCTTTCACAATTTCATTGCCATTTGCCCTCTAGGCTTCTTCATGGCTGGGACAAGTTGGAAACTGTGTCTGTATTTTAAGAACATACTTTGATTTAATGTGCTCCTTCTTGTTTGAGGCAAAATAAACTAAACTTTTGATTTGAAGTCATAGATTTCATATTTGATGACTGATGTTGCTCCTTATGATTTCTGGATTTCTTTAGTTGATATTGCAGTGTCATAAAACTAGCAATCATCTTATCTTTAGCAGAAATAAGATAATATTGCAATTCTCAAGCCTCATCTAAAGCTCTCTTCCTTCAGTGTTCTCTTGGTCTTCTTTGAAAAGATGGGCTATTAATCAAAAAAAATTAAAAAGTACTATCAAATTGTGCAACTAATCACAAATTCCACTTCAAACAGTACACAGTGCTCCATTGTCAAAAGCTGGCAACAGACTGGTGTACTTGACCATCATGAACTCTTACAACCAGCCTCATGTAGTAGTGACACCATAAGCTGGGAAAAGTTAAAACTAAATCATAAGGATAGCAGCTGTCAATTTTTATCCCTTATAGCTTACAAGGCGGCAGTTAAGTTCATGAACTTGCCACTGTACAGACAACTCAGTAAAATTTCATACCTTGAGGATTTGTTCTGTAAAATTTAGATTCAGTCAAAAGGCCTCACTTAAGGACCTAGAAGACCACATGTGGATTTGGGGCTGCATCTTCCCCACTCCTGAATTATACAAATCAAACAGTCAAAAAATAAGATCAATAATCTGAAAATTAAATTTTTGTACTTAACTTTAACTTAACTTTTTAATGGCATTATATTTGAGACTCTGATTCTTGAGAACTATACCAAGTTGAGAAAATGAAAACATAATTTTGTCACCAAAGTTTCGTATTAAAAATATTTAGTTACAAACATTCAAAGTGCATCATGAAGAATAAATACTTTTGGTGTCAGCATTATGGAAACTCAAAATGTTTTCAAATCCTCAAATCTCTTTGCTAAATATATGAATAATCACTGAATTTTTTTTTCATTTTTGAAAATTCTAAAATCTGCATTATCCATACAGCACCAAAATTAGGTGATATTATAATAACAGTGCATAAATCTGGCCAAATATAATTTCTTTTTATATATGACAATCCTCAATGTTGACTTAATGCACTTCATTGCTAGCTATCCTTTTCATATAAGACAAACAGAGCCATCCGATGTTCAATGGAGAATTTTTGTACTGTGATGCTCCTTGATAAGGTTTAGGCCATTTTATTTATTTTTATTTTTTTTGCAGTTTTTGGTCTAGGCTAGGTTTGAACCCACCACCTCCGGTATTTGGGGCCGGTGCCCTACTCCTTTAAGCCACAGGTGCCGCCTGGGTTAAGGCCATTTTATAGAAGGATGAACATAGATTTGAAGGTCAGTTATTAGAAGTGGGCAATTCAATGCATTCCCAAAACCAAAAGCAGAATTGCTGGACTAATATTACATTGCTTCTTCTAATTGCTGCCAGCTCCATCCTTTACTCCATCCACATGATAGCATATTCATAATGAAGACTACTGATGCAGCCTCAAGAGCTTCCAGGTGTTAAAGAAAACAGCATTTTTTTTTTCCTATGATAGCCTTAGGCACAAATTGATATAAGTAAAGGGCAAGCACAAATTTCTTTTATGGTAACCAATAGAAAATGAGGACAGTAATTTGATCATTGGGAAGCTGAAAATTTAATATTCTCCGTTAAGTCTTCTGTTCAAATTTGATTATGTATTTGGATAAGAAAATATTCTAAAATACCATTTCAATTTCCTCTTCAAGTAATATTTTGGCAAAGTACTCAGAATGCAAGCTTTCACAAGAATTTCTCAAATGGCATGATTTTTGTCTAACAATCAAGAGGACTATGTTAAACTTTCACAGCCTCTAGAGATTGCTGATAAATCTAACTACCATTTACTCTCATGTATTATAATGAATTACACTTTGGAAAAAATAATCTGTCAGCAAAATAATTAAAAATAAACTTTTGTGATTTTTAGCAAATACTAAGTCCACAAGGTATCAATGCTCAGTGTTTATAAAGATAAACCATGTTGAGAAGTTTTACCTTATCTTCAGTAATTTATAATATAGATATTTATAATATCTAGATGTGAACTATCATCATCTTTTCATCAAAGATCTTCAAGAAGCTGTCACTTTCTCACTTGTAAATCAAAAAATGAGGGTATTAACTAGTGGGTGTGGGATGTTCTAGATACCCCAGCATATCTGAAACTCAATGATTGTGCTTTTACTTCTATTATAACTATATTTGCAGCCTAATACCTTACATCATTTATGACACTAGAAGATGGCATAAAATACCCCAAATGTACCCCACAAATTGGGCTTTTTTATTGATGGCATTTGGCAAGATGATTATAATGTTTATATAAAAATGAAAAGGGCCTAAAATTGTCAAAAAATGTTGAAAAATATGAACAAATTTGGAGAATGTACCCTGCCTAACTTCAAAACTGGCTGTACAGCTTTGTGAGACTCTGTGGCATCAGCAATAGGTAAATAAATAGATTAATGAAATGGAATAAGAAGTGGTGCGATAGATTGAGAAGGACCTGAGGGAATGTTTTGGCATGATGAAAATGTTTGATGTCTCTGCAGGGGTTTGGATTGTACCGGTGTATCTATCTGTCAAAAATGATCCAGCTATGTAATTAAAAGTTCTTTTTAGTGTATTTACATTATACTTTAATGAAAAAAGTAGGCTTTGATTTTTTTTCCAGCCATTAACACTGAGTCTCACAATATCCATTATATATCTTGCTTTCCATCTGCAACTTGAGTTAACATTCATCCTATCTCAGCAGATAGAAATGTGAGCACTGACAAAGTTGGGTCATTTAAAGCCATTTTTCTTGTGCCTTTCCACTTATTTGGGCCTTGGAAAATTTCCCTCAGCTAATGGTCTTCATCACAAAGGACTTGCACATCTTCTGTCAAATTCATCCTAAGATATTTTATCATTTTATGAAGTTATTGTACATGCTATTTAAAACTTTTTTTTTATTTTAAATTGTTCACTAAGAGCATATGGAAATACAATTTATTTTTTTACATTGTCTGTGTTTTGTAATTTTGCTCAGCTTGCTTGTTTTATTATTCATTTTATTTCTAGTTTTATCATAAGTTACTTATGATTTTCTACATCTACATTCTGTTATCTGCCAAAACTTTTTACTTATTTCTTTTCTTTGTTTTATATTTTCTATCTCTTTTTCTTGCCTTAATGCATATCCAGTATGACCCCAGTATATGTCATATCCAGTGATAATAGCAGTATTCTTCTCTTGTTCCTATTTCAGGAAGAAGATATTAAATATTTCACTATTCAGTATATTAAAAATTGTAGGTTTTTTAAAAATGTCCTTCATCAGATTAAGAAAGCTTTATTTTATTCCTAGTTTGCTGAGAATTTTTGGCACTCTGGAATAAAGCTCACTTACTAATGAAGTTTTATCTACCATTTTATATCTTGCTGGATTCACCTTACTAATATATTATTTTTGTAGGCTGATGGATATTAGCCTACAATTTCTTTTTTTCCAATTTCTCTATCTGGTTCTGGAATTTGGTTCTATTCAGTCTAATAAAATAAGGATGGCATTCTCTTTTGCTCTAAAATAATATGTATAGGATTGATACTACATATTTCTCTTCTGAAACTGATAGAATTCTAAGGGCCTGGGGTTTTTTAATGGAGAATGGTTTTTAAATGTTCCATGCACTTTCTGTTACAAATTTGACTTTAAAGACTATCATATTTTTAGGCCAGGTGTGGTGGCTCATGCCTGTAATCCCAGAACTTTGGGAGGCCAAGGAAGGTGGATTGCTTGAGTTTAGGAGTTCTAGACCAGCCTGAGCAAGAGTGAGCTCCAGTCTCTATAAAAGTAGCCAGGTGTTGTGGCAGGTGCCTATAGTCCCAGCTACTTGGAAGGCTGAGGCAAGGGAAAAACTTGTACTGAAGAGTCTGAGGTTGCCTTGAGCTATGATACCACAGCATTCTACCAAGGGTAAAAAAGTAAGACTGCCTCAAAAAAAAAAAAAAAAAGACTAACATATTTTTTTATTTCTTATTGTATTGGGTTTGTTGTGTTTCCAAAGAATTTATCCATTTCTTCTATGTGATCAAATTTATTTGAAAACCCTTGGAACAAACTGCTCTTTTAATGTCTGTGGGATCTGTAGAGACATCTGCTTTTTCATTGTTTACATAGGCAATATGCTTCACTCATTTCTTCACCATTAGTACTAGAAATTTATCAAATTTGCTAAATATTTCAAATTTTGACAAAACTTCAACAAATGAAGTTTTTCTAATGCGTGCGTTTTCTGTTTTAGATAGAGTTTTGTTCTTATTTTTGTTTTATTGTCCTACTTCCTTGGATTTAATTTGTTCTTTTTTCCTCTGCTACCTTCTAAAGAAATACATGTCTAACCTTAATAATGCCCCTTTCCTCTCTTAAATAATGTAGTAACAAAACTATGCATTTCTTTCTTAAGAACTATGTTAGCTGCATCTCCAAATTTTGATATGTTGAGCTTGCATCACATAGAGTTCAAAATGTTTTTAAAATTTTTCTTATTATTGCCTTCTGGCCTTTGGATTATTTACAACTATGGTGCTTAATTTTCAAATATATAGGTATTTTCTATATATCTTATTGATAGTGTTATGTAATTTAATACTGCTGTGATAAGAAAAAATATCCTCTATGTTTAAGATCCTTCTAATTGTATTGAAACTGGTTTTATGTCCCAGTATATGGTCTATTTTGGTGAATATTCTATGCTTGTTTTGGAAGAATATGTAATGGTGGTAACGGTTTCTGTATCAATTAGGGGGTACTTTTCAAAGTTTGGGTTTTTTTATTTTTAAAAAATATAGATCCAAATAGTTCTATTAAATATGGAGGAAAACTATTAAAGCCTCTAGCTATAATTTCAAATTTCTTTCTTTAGTTCTGTCAGGTTTTATGTGTTTGTGTGTCTTGTTATTAGATAATACAAGATAATACAGTTAGTTTTATTAATGAATAAATACATTTAGTTTTATTAATGAATAATTATTAGATAATGCAAGATAATACATTTAGTTTTCTTAATGAATTTATCTTTTTATTGTTAAGAAATGTTTCATGCACTTTCTGCTAACACTGTTTTTTGTATGTTTGTTTATTCTTTTTTGAGACATGCCCTTGCTTTGTCGCTCTGACTAAAGCACAGTGGCCTTATCATAACTCACTGCAACCTGCAACTCCTCGGCTCAAGTGATCCTCCTGCCACAGCCTCATGAGTAGCTTAGACTACAGGAGTGTGTACAAGACACAGAAAATAACACAATCATTTTCACTATTTACTTTCTCTTATATTAATATACACTTCTCAGTATTATCATGCCTTGTTCTACCTTCTTTTTGCACAGTATAGCTTTTATTCATCCTTTACTTTCAACCTACAAGTTCTGACAATTGAGGCTGTGAACTCATCCTAGAAAAATTGCCACATACCTCATTGCTGAATATCAGTGCTGTCACCTTCAAAGCCCTCCCCTTGGGAAGCTGTGCACTGATAGCCTGTGCCTCATCCATCATTCAAAGCAATTTTGGAATTCTTTTTCTGGAATGGCCATCAAAGCTGTCCTCATATTACTCTTGATGTCCTAAATGTCATCAAAATGTCTTCCTTTCAGTATTTTCTTTATCTTAGGATAAATGAAAAGGTATTGGGGGTCGGGTCGAGTGAATAGGAAGGGTGTTCCAATAGAGTGATTTGTCAATTGGCTGAAAACCCCCTCACGACATGAGCCATGTCTCCTAGTGGACTGTCATGATGCAAGCGCCAAGAGTTGTTGGTCAAGATTTTCCTAATGGTTTCAATATCAATGTTTTCTTGGTTTGTAATGCTTCCCCCCATGAGCAGACAGTTTTGATGCACAATTCAATGAATTTTTGCAATGCTTTTGTCAGTTTTCCTTGTTACTGGCTGCCCTAACTTTTCTTCAACAGGGATGCTTTCTTTCTCCTCAGAAAAATGTTCAATCCATCCATACACTGCCATTTTCTTCATAGAATTATCCCCACAAACTTGGACTAACATGTCCTTGATTTCACTTATAATTTTGCAAGTTTTAACAAGAAATTTACAAATGTTTGTACATTGCTCTAATTCAAACTAAGACACAACCGCATATTGACACAAACACCACCATGAGACACTGATATACCAAGGTTATGAAACCTTACTAAGTTGTTTGTACAGTGCTGCCAACATTAAGTGCAAATTCATGAAGTTGTCAGACCTCGTATCTATGACTTTATGTTTAAAATGTATGCATATTTCTTACAAACATCATGTGGTTAGTTCTTATTTTGCATTCAGATTGACATATTACATTAAGATTTAATGTAATTGTTGATATATTTTAATTTTAATCTATCATCTTATTTTTTTATTTGTGTCAACTGTTCTCAGTTCCTGTGTTGTAGATAAATTGGGCACTGTTTTAAAAAATATTCATTTTGTCTTTTCCATTGACTATGAGCCTTTTGTAAGGGTGTGCTATAGTCATTACAATATGCATTTTTAACTTATGATAGTATGCTTCAAAAATAATCTACTACTTTGAAAACAATGTGAGCTATATATAACAGTACACTGCCAGTTACCACTCTTTCTTCTTTTTGTACTCCTTTTGCTTAATATTTTACTTCTATGAATGGTATACATATTGTATGTATATGGTAAAATTTGGTAAAAACATATTTAAGACATATATACTGTTCTACCATTCTTCATGGCTTTATGCAGAACCATGTTTCTATTTGGTGTTTGTTCTGTTCAGCCTAAAACAATTTTTTTTTTTTAAAGCATCTTGTACTACCTGGTACTCATTATAAGCTTGGAGGGCATGTGGATTTCTATCAGTTCTCCTCTAGACTTTATAAGGTGGGGCTCTTATACCTTAGAATAGGTTTTGCTCAGTTCTTTACTCTGACCTTAATCTTTCTATCTGTTGAAGGAACTTGGAAAGGAGTTGTGGGTAGGGGGTGTTTTTTTCTCCAAGACTCTTAGTTCTTCTAAATGAATATGCTTATCTGCACGCAACCTCTACAAACCATCACAAGGGTAATTCTTCTCACACAGATGGTAGCTTCCTCTTCCTCCCATTACTATGACAAAAATGGATATAATCATGAGTCTCTTCTTTCCTGGGAGAGGCTCATTATTTTTGGAATTTCAGTTTACTAGTTTTCTTTACAAACTCATACCTCTGACGATTACCCTATTTTCACACTTTTAAGTTGGGATTGATGGTTTCTTGAAAATGTCTGTGTCCTAAGTGGAATTAGAAGTATCCTCAAATTTTAATTTTAAAAAGAATATTTGCTTAACCTAAGATATAAATAATTTATTGTATTTTTATATAACATAAAAAAGTAGCAGAAATTTATCTTTATGCCCTGTACATATTATAAATATTTAATCAATTTGTGTCAGACTCTCAAATATAAAAATGATGCTTATGATTTATTAATTTATCTCCTAAATATTTGTACTTGGCAAGAAGAATTGATAACCTTTTCTTTCTTATTTCTATTATGAAAATAATGGGAATTTTTTCAAATAAAAATTATTGTACTATTATCAACTTGAATTATTTCACCTCTACCTCCGACCTACTTGAAGATTCCCATTGACTGAAAGTCAAGAGCCCAGAGTACTTATAAAAGCTCTACTTGGAAATTCATGAGACATGTAATATAATATATCTTATTATTTATTGTTAAACTGCTTTTCTATTTCTTTAACAATTAAAATTGACATTTTAGCTTATTTTACCCTCAATGTCACAACTTTTTTTTTTTTTTTGAGACAGAGCCCCAAGCTGTTGCCCTGGGTAGAGTGCTGTGGCATCACAGCTCACAGCAACTGCCAACTCCTGGGATCAAGAGATTCTACTCCCTCTCAAGTAGCTGGGACTACAGTATCTGCCACAATGCCTGGCTATTTTTTGGATGCAGCAATCATTGTTGTTTGGTGGGCCTGGGCTGGATTTGAACCTGCCAGCTCAGGTGTATGTGGCTGGCGCCTTAGCTACTTGAGCCACAGGTGCCAAGCCCACAACTTTAGTCTTAAGTCACTTTCAGGTGTTTCCAAAATCAAATCGGTTCTCAGCACATAGGAGACAAAAGCAACTTTAGATGAGGAATAGCAGTATCAATCTTGTGAATGTCCTGCTGTTTCAGTATTGCCTTACATTAATGAAAGATTATAGGCTTTCAGGTCTTCCATACCTTATTATAGTACTAACTTTTATACAGATTCTATTATGTATTAAAGAGGTTGATGTCACTTCTTATTAAAATAACTAAGAAAATACCTTAACAATATGCCAACAGTTGTCAAGATGAGAATAAAATCAGATTCTGTTCCTTCTATAGTAGTGCCAAAGAAGATAAAATACCTGGGAATATCTAACAAAAGATGTAAAAGATCTCTGGAAAAATAATTATGAAACTTTGAGAAAGGAAACAGCAGAAGATGTCAACAAATGGAAGACCATATCATGCTCATGACTGAGAAAAGTCAACATTGTTAAAATGTCCATACTACCCAAAACAATCTATATATTTAATGTATTCCCTATCAAAACACCAATGTCATACTTTAAAGAACTTGAAAGAATAGTACTTTGATTCATATGGAATCAGAAAAAATCCAAAGAGCAAATAAAGTTCTAAGAGCTAAAAACATATCTGGTGGCATCATGTAGCCAGATTTCAGGTTATACTACAGGTCTATAGTGAACGAAATAGCATGGTACTGACACAAAAATAGAGATGGAGATCTATGGAATAGGATATAGAATCTAGAGATGAATCCAGCCACATATTGTCATTTCATCTTCAATAAGCATAATAAAAACATTCACTGGGAAAATCAATTCTTATTTAACAAATGGTGCTGTGAGAAGAGGTTGTCCACATGTAGAAGTCTGAAACTAGACCCACACCTCTTACCAATGACAAAAATTGATTCTCGCTGGATAAAAGATTTAATTTAAGACACAAAACAATAAAAATTCTAGAGGAGAGTGTGGGGAAAACACTTGAAAATATTGGCCTGGGAAAAAAGTTTTATGAAGAACAGCCCCCCCTGGAAATTGCAGCAACACCAAAAATAAATAACTGGGATATGAGCAAGCTAAAAAGCTGTTGAACAGCTAAGGGTATCACAAAATAGCAACGGACAGCCTTTGGAATGGGAGAAGAGTTTCGCATGTTATGAATCTGACAGAGGCCTGATAACTAGAATCAAAAAAGAACTCAAGTTAAACAATAAAAAAAGTACAAACAATCCCCTCTCTAAGTGGGCAAGAGACTTGAACAGAAACTTCTCCAAGGAGGACAGATGAATGGCCAACAAACACATGAAATAAATGTTCATCATCTTTAATCACCAGAGAAATGCAAATCAAAACCACTCTAAGATACCACCTAATTCTAGCAAAATTTGCCACATCACAAAGTCCCAAAACACCAGATGCTGGCATGGATGTGGGGAGAAGGGAACATTTCTACACTGCTGGTGGGATTGCAAACTGATATAGCCTTTTTGGAGAGAAGTATGTAGAATCCTCAAAGGTCTAAAAGTAGACCTTCCACGTGATCCTGCAATCTCATTGTTAGGTAGGTATTTACCCAGAAGAATAAAAATCATTTTACCACATAGAATTTTGCACCACAATGTTTATTCCATACCATTGGAATTGCCACATCTTGGAAGCAACCTAAGTGACCATCAACCCATGAATGGATCAACAAACTGTGGTATATGTATACCATGGAATACTATTGAACCATTAAAATGGATGGAGACATTATATCTTTTACATTTACCTGGATGGAGTTGAAATGCATTCTTTTTAGTAAAGTATCGCAAAAATGGAAAAATAAATATCCAGTATATTCCATACTAATACGAAACCAATATATAAATAATTAAATGCTCATATGAACAATAAAACACAAATATAGTCTAGTATGGGGGTAGAGTGAGGCAGGAGGGGACAAAAGGAAGAGGGGAGGATGATCGGCAGAAGGTGGGAGGGCATGAGGTGGGATCTTACCTAGTGTGCAAATTGTGAGGGTGTATATCGCGTCCCCTGCACAAAAGGCTCTATAACAACTCGAACTTTACTCTGGAAGTAAGAACAATGTGATCTCAAAATTTGTACACTCATAATAATTTGAAATAAAACAAAGAAAGAAAGAAAAAAGAAAAGTATAAAAATAAATAAATAAACATACCTTAACAGAAAAAAGTAGCTTTGAAAAGAGTTTCAAAATGTGAATTTCAAAATTGAGCAATGGAAATCATTTTACTTAAGAACTAAAACAGCATAATAATCCTTCACTAGGTTAAGTGATTTAATTTTTAAAAATCGGCCACTTTTTTTAATGGCCACAATTCAGCACTACAGTGATCTCTGTTAGTGTAAAGAGCTTAATGTTTTCCAAATAATAAAATACCATCAGGTGCTCTATTACTTTATTTGCATTTTACCAATATGTCATTTTGTAGAAAATAAAATATGTTGAAACAGTGAGTTATTTATAGATTGTAATTCTATGCAATCTGTTATTCTACATTCACCTTTTTAGTAAGAAATTATTTCTCTAAATTGAAAATTTCCTTTTGTAGTGTACAAAGTAATCAGAATCTATGTCAACACACCTGTGCAAGATGCAGTTTAAATTGAAACAAAATAACAAATAAGATAATCTTATTTTGGAAATTAGAATCCCTTAACTTTTCAGAAATCTTTTCTGTTAACATATTTCATCATACTATGCGGTATTATTTAAAATAAAAATGCTAACCTGTCATACTGATTAAGTCTTTTTTTTCTTTTTTATATCTTTATGGGATATTCATCATCTAATTTTGAGAATAATCTCTCTATACCCCAAATGTAGAAAAAATATTTAGAGATAAGTAACAATCATGAAATTTTTCATGATTTGGAAACTCCAAACTAGTTTAGTATCCAAACTAAAATTTGGATACTCCAACCTTGAGAACTTATTCTAAACTATTGCAAGCACATACTGCTTGCCCCTCTGAAAAGCTTACCTGATGAACACCATTGGCCAAGAGCCGTAATTCACAGCCCTTTTCTATCTGCAAGTCATGAAGTCTACCATATTAAGTATACTACATCAGGTAGACTAAGTTAAAAATAATAACCAAAATGTTTATTACAGCTCTTAAGAGGTTTTTCAGATGTAATTATGACTAAAAATTTTTCACCATATTCTATGTGCACCCATATCAAATAGTGTTGAAATATACGAAATGTACCTGCATGCACACCCCTAACTACAGATCCCTAATTTTGAATGTATATCCAATTATTAACGGACTCATGAAGAAATATTTCTCTACTCCATGGCATATAGAATCAGTTCTGTTAAAAGTATTTTAGGGAATGAGAAAACCAAAATATAGTGAGATAAAATTACTTGGTAATTTGTGAAAAGAAATGATGTGATAGATGTCTCCTTAAATGACCAGTGAGCTTTACTATGTTACTAAAGTACTATGTTAATTTAAAAATGTATTAGTTTTTCTAGAATAAGAAACGTTAAACTATTTTAAAGATCTTTCTAAATAATTATGTCAAAATAATAAAATAAGGTACATCTTGAGTTCCTATGATGAGCCATCACATTTTGATTCTGTCAATCCTACACTGCCTAAAAATCATTGGCCAAGTTCACATTGAAAAATACAAATTTTTATAAATTTGGATTAAAAATACTTTAATAGTAATGTAGCTGAAGGGGTACACATCAAAAAAACATAAAGCTTAATATTCTGATTTCATATTTAGCCATTTTCTTCTGTAACTTTAATATCAATTGCATTCTGAACATGCCATTACTTTTAAGATGGAAATATGTAATTACAAATATTTACAGGCAGGAGATATTCATCCTATATGTCTTCACATATACAGATTAACTGCATCCCTATAATAACATTTGTAATGGCCCTTTTATTTGTTTAACAACCCAATAGAATACAAGTTCTATGGAGACAGAGATCATAATTTTTTTTAAACACTACTATATACAACTGGTGATCAATATATTTTTGTTGAATTTTTATTAATTCATTAAAAAATACCGACTAAATACCTCCCACAGACACCATGGTGGGTACAAAAAACTCTCATATGAACATAAATAAAAAGGACTTCATCTTATAGAAAAAAATATATAAAACACAATGCAGCAAGGGCAGCAGCAGCTGAGTGCAATGTTTACAAAAGTAATGAAGAAGAAAAGGGACCTTATCTTCTCAAGTAAAATCTACAAAAGACTCATGAAAGAGGTCCTGCCTATGCCAGATTTTCAAAGATGACTGGGATCTTGCCAGACCAATCAATGGGAAGATGAGACAAAGTTCTAATATATGGTATTATATTTGAAAAGACGCATTGGACATAATAAAAATCGACACAACTCATACCCCTAACAAAAAATGAATCAGTTCTTAGAGAATGTGACAGTTCTTACTCCCCAAAAAGTGATTTATCACTCCAAACATCCCATAAACGTCTCTCTGTTATTTCTACAGCTTGATCTTTCTCTAAGTTCCCATTGAATTTTATATTCTCACTATTAGTTCCATTCTAATTTAATCAGTATGCCCCACTTAGCAGCATAAGGTGCAGAATTAAATCACTTTCCTTTCATTCAAATTAAATGATTCTGAGGCTCTATGCTATCTTTTCAGAATACTCTCATTATTGATTGCTTCAAGCCCCCCAGGGATAGTTTCTTGGCTCAAATGGTCCATCTTGGTTACTTTTACCTCAGGAAAATAATTTAAAAACAAACAAACAAACAAAAAAAACTCTGTTAGAGAAGGGGCCTCAATCTCCCTATGGTACTGTGGCTGCTTTCATAGGACAGCTGTTATAACCTGAGCACTCTACCCAAAGAAATGTAGTTGAGGAAGGGAAGGTGCTTCCTGGGGGACTGTGTATAGTGGCTTGACCCACACTGAGGCCCATGCTTTGTAAGCCATCTTCCACATACCATTCCTGTCCTACGAAAGACAGCGTTTCCTGCCTGGTCTTGGGGAAGGTATAAACAGGGTAGTCTCATGCTTACATCTCATGACTCTATGCCACCTGCTACTTAGGTTCTTGGCATGAAAGTATTTTAATGACAAAACCTTTCTATTTATATACATATATACTCAGCCTTAAAAAAAAAAAAAAACACTAACACAAGCCCAGAGGGTTTCTTATTTTAGGCACATGCTATTTCATTAGCAATGTTTTTGTGTTGCTTCCAAGAATGCAGGAGGCCCTGCCTCTTTTAGGTACATTGCTAATAACCACTCCTTATCACTGGGAGAGTGATTTCTGTGTGTAAAAGATTTAAATCCAGTTCCTCCTATATGATGTTTCTTGATTAAATATATTTTCTAAAGCATAACTTTTTTTGCCAATTAAAATTTTGTCTTGATCCTCTACTGCATATCAAACTATGGTCACACTTTTTAGCTGGTGTCCAAGGGTCTCTGTGTTCTATTTTATTGTCTTCCTGCTCGTTTAAACATCATAACTCTTCACATAACAATAGTCTCAGATTTTCTTACACTAGTAAAAAATCATATGTCATCTACTTCTGATTCAATCATTTCATTTTATTCATGAGACAGGAGACTGGAATTTTAATGTTCTATTAGGATAAGGACTTTTCATATTCACTACTGTATATATTCCATGCTGAGACAAACACTTGGCCTATAGAAAGTGCTCACTAAATATTTATTGTGTGAATAAAAGTTTAGATTTATTTTCCAGTCTAATTATAAGGCACACATCAAAGTATATATATAGGAACTCATTGTATCATCATATCAAATTGAATATTAAAACGTTAATATAAAAATTATAGACCTGAACTGAGATGGCAAGGGCCATACTGCTTGTCCACCTGTTGTGTGTCTTTGTCCTCTTCAAGGAGCATCAGTCCCTTAGTTTTCATGTCACTGATCAGTACACAGATATTTTCCAACTCCTGCACAGATTACAGAGGCCAAAGAGGCCAGTGGGGCCTGGGCAAATTGTGTGATCTGACTGCATGAACATTCCAGTTAAGCTGCCTCATAGTGAGAGGGACAAAAATGGAAAGAACGTCACATCTCTTCTATTCAGGCTCTTTTTCTCCTCCACTCCTTTCCTACCCAGTGCTGCTGAGAGGTGTAAGTACCCCAAAGTCTGATTGAGCTGAGACTTTAAGGAACAACTGCATCACCAGCTATCTACCGATGGAGATGAACCAAAATGAAAATACTAAAATGACAGATAAAAAATTTCAAATAGGATAGATTGTATCATAGCTCAATGAAATCTAAGAAAAAATGTAAAACCAACTCACAGGAAACCAGAAAAACAATTTAGGAAATAAGTGAAAAATTTACTAAAGATAGTTTTTTCTTTTCTTTTCTTTTCTTTTCTTTT
>NW_003852443.1:6062953-6064319 GCF_000181295.1 Otolemur garnettii
GAGCAATGTCTATGAGAAATATGAAGTCATATAAAAATAGTTAAATATAAGAATCATAGGCATAGGCATTTCTGAGGGTGAAGAAGAAAAAGCATAAGTTCTGGAAAATCTATTGGAGGGGATAATTACAGAAAAATTTCCTGGTCTTGCTACAGATACTAGATTCAAGGACCTCAACAAAGATCTGGAAGATTAATTGCAAAAAGGGAATCACCAAGGAATATAGTCATCAGACTGGCCAAAGTCAACACAAGGAAGAACTCTTACTAGCAATGAGGAAAAAAACAAAGTAATTTACAAAGGAACACTCCCCACCCCTCACCCTGAGACTAACTGCAGATGTCTCAAGAGAAACCTTATGAACCAGAAAGGAATGGAATACTAGCTTTAGTCTAGTTAAACAAAATTACTGCCAACCCAGGATTTTGTATCTTGCTAAACTAAGTTTCATAAATGAAGGAAACATAAAGTATTTTCAAGACAATCAACAGCAAGTAATTCATCACTGCTAGACTCATCCTACAGGAAATGCTCAAAAGTGCATTATACATGTAACAGAACAATGGACACCAACTATGTAAAGACTTCCAAAACCAAATGTTATAGCTCACAGCTCTTATAAAACAATAGCACAATAGGTAAAAAGTTTAAAAAATAAGGTATTACTAATATGATGAACAGAACAGCATTCCACATATCAACACTAACACTCAACATGCATAATCTGAGTATATTTCTTAGCAGACATAGGCTGATCAAACAGATGAAAAAACACAACCCACGTATTTTCTGTCCCTAGGAAGTACATCTAACCCATCAGTAAATGTACAAACTCAAAGCAAAGGAATGGAAAAAATATATTACATACAAATAACAACATAAAGCAAGCAAGTGTAGCCATTCTCATATCAGATAAAACAGCTTTTAAATTAATGATAGTAAAAAATATATATAAATGGCCATCTAATAATGGTAAAGGGAGCAATTCAACAAGAAGACATAACAATCTTAAATATATATATGTACCTAACACAAGGGCTTCCAGTTTCAAAAGAAAATTCTTCTAGATCTAAGCAAAAAAAAACAAACACTAGTATCTTAATAATGAAGGACTTCCACACTTCACTGATCATACTGGACAGATCATTGAAGCAAAAAATGAATAAAGATAGAATGGACTTAAACAGGACTATACAACAAATTGATCTAGCAGAGATTTACAGAACTTTCTACTCCAAAACTATTGAATATACATTTTTCTCATCAGCACATGGGACATATATTCTAAGATTGATTATATGGTAGGCCACAAAACAAGTCTCAGAAAATTAAAAAATTTGAAATCATATCATGTATCTTAGATCAC
>NW_003852443.1:6065246-6075857 GCF_000181295.1 Otolemur garnettii
CCTGGGCTCAAGCGAGTCTCCTGCCTCTGCCTCCCAAGTAGCTGGGACCACAGGCACCTGCCACAATGCCTGGCTATTTTTTGGTTGCAGCTATCATTGTTGTTTGGCGGGCCCAGGCTGAATTCGAACCTGTTACCTTAGGTGTATGTGGCTGGCGCCTTAGCCACTTGAGCCACAGGTGCCGAGCCAGAATATAAATGTCTTAACACAATAACTAAGACAATGACATGAAGGCTATGTTAACGAGTTTGATGAAAATATTTCAGATTGTATATAGAGCCAGTACACTGTACCCTATGGCTGCATTAATGTACACAGCTATGATTTAATTAAAAGAAAAGGATTCCTCAAACTGAATGACAAAGGGGACATAAACTATGAAAATAAATGGGATACAGTAAAAGTAGTCCTCAGGAGAAAGTTCATTGCCTGCAATGCCTAATCAAAAAGAAAGATCAAAAATAACAAGAGAACGTCACATCTCAAGGAACTAGAAAAAGAAGAACAAGCCAAACCCAAAGCCAGAAGAAGAAAAGAAATAACTAAAGTTGGAGCAGAACTAAATGAAATGAAAACAATAACAAAGGATCAATGAAACAAATGGTTGATTCTGTCAGGTAAACAAATCAATAGACCCTGGCCCTATTAACCAGAAAGAGAAGAGAAAGAACTCAAATAACCTAATTCAGAAATGAGAATAAAGACATTACAACTGATATTGCAAAAATATAAATATCATCCCTAAGTACTACAAAAAGTTTTATGCAAACAAACTAGAAAACCCAGAGGAAATGAAGAAACTTCTGGAAATACCTGAATCAGGCCTGAATCAGGCCTGAATCAGGAAGAAATGGAAACACTGAGTAGATCAATAATGATCAGCAAGATTGAAAAAGTAATTTAAAAAACCCAGCAGGCTGGGTATGGTGCCTCATGCCTGTAATATGAGCATCTAGGAGGCTGAGATGGGAGGATCCCTTGAGTTAAGGATTTAGAGATCAGCCTGAGCGAGAATGAGACCCGCTCTCTAGTAAAAACAGAAAAAAAGCTGGGTGCTGTGGCAGGTGCCTATGGTCTCTGTTCCTCATGAGGTTAAGGCAGGACGATCACTTAAGCCCAGGAGTTTCAGGTTGCTGTGAGATAAACTGATGCCATGGCACTCTAGCCTGGGCTCGGAGTGAGACTCTGCCAAAAAAAAAAAAAAAAAAAAACTTCTCTGACTAATAAATTTACAGCCATATTCTTCTACAGCTATAAAGAAGAACTGGTACCTATCATACTGAAACTATTCCATAGCATTGTGAAGAAGAAAATCCTTCATTGCCCATTCTATAAAACCAGTATCACCCTGATATAAAACCCAGGAAAGGACACACAACAACAAAAAAATTGCAGATCAATAACCCTTGTGAACATAGATGCAAAAACTCTCAAAAACAAACAAACAAACAAGAAAGCCCTAGCAAACAAAATCCAACATCACATCAAAAAGGTAATCCATCATAACCAAACAGGTTTCATGCAAGGAAAGAAAGGATGGTTTAACATATGCAAATAAATAAATGTGATTCACCACATACCCATATATAAACACAATGACCTCTTGGTCATCTTAACAGATGCACAAAAGCATTCGATAAAATCCAGTTCCTTTCCAAGGTAAAAACCCTCAACAACCTAGATATAGAAGGAACATATCTCAAAATTATAAAAGCCATATGTAATGAACCCACAGCCAACATCATACTACATGGAGAGAAGTTGAAAGCAGTGCCCTAAGAACTGGAATAAGATACTGGTGTCTATTGTCACCACTTCTATTTAACACAGTTTTGGAAGTATTAGTGAAGGCAATCAGGCAAAAGAAAGAATAAAAGGATGTGAAAAATCAAAGAGGATAATCAAACTATCCCTAGTTTTGATGGTATTTTCTTATAAATTAGAAAGAAAGACCTCTGGAATTGATAAATACTATATTCAGCAAAGTCTGAGGTTACAAAAGCAGTGTGCACAAATCAGTACCATTTCTATTGATATATAGTAACATCAGTCATCAGAGAGTCAAATCAAGGACTCAATACCATTTAACATAGACACAAAGAAATGTTAAAACCTAGGAACATATTTATCAAAGGGGTTAAAAAAGAACTCTACAAGAATAACTACAAAACACTGATGACAGAAATCTAAGATCACAAAAATGAAAATGGAAAAATACCCCTTGCTCATGGATTAGTAGATTCAAAATCATTAAAACATCTATACTTCCCAAAGTGATTACAGATTCAATATAATTCCCATCAAATACCAGCATCATATTATAACAATCTAGAAAACAGGATTGGACATTCCTCAAAAAATAAATAAATAAATAAATAAATAAAACAAAAATGTAGACCTACCATTTGACTCAGCAATCTCACTGCTAGGTATTCACTCAAATGAAATGAAGGTATTTTGTCAAAAAAATGCTTGCACTCAAACATTTATTACAGCCTAATTCACAATTGCAAAGACGTGGAATCAACGTAAGTGTGCTTCAATTCATGAAGGGATAAAGAAAATGTGAGATAGATAGATAGATAGATAGATAGATAGACAGATAGATAGACAGACAGATAGACCACTGAGTACTACTCAGCTATAAAAGGAATGAAATAATGTGTTTTGTGGCAACTTGAATATCAGTGGAGACCATTATCCTAAATGAATTATCTCCTGAGTAGAACACTTAACACTGTACGTTCTCACTAATAAATGGGAGCTAATATATGTAATACTCATAACTCATACTTACGGACTGGGGCTATTACCCAGGTACAGATATTCTGTTACAGCAGCACAAAATGGACTAAGGCAGCAATGTCAGGCATTATTCTTATCTTTTATATGTATTAACTAATTTAATTTTCAAGGCAATCCTATAGTATAAATATTAGTCTTGTGTCCATTTTAAAGATCAGAAAATTGAGGCACTAAGAAAGTAAATAACAGGTATACTGGGAGAGAAATATATACATTTTGGGCTATATCATGCATAGAGCAGATTGTCACAGGTAACTCCCAGTTGTCTATCCAAAGTACGTAATTATATGGAAATGCCAATACTAAAACAGCAACAGTTGATGAGCATTCAGATTTGGGGTATATGTGTGTACTTTAATATGTTGGGTTTGAGATTTTCATGTTACAGAGAGTTCTAGGATAGCCAAGAAAAAAATGTTAGGATGGAAATTGGCTTAGAAGTCAAATAAGAAGTCTTAAATGGGAATATTCTAGGAGTCATCGATTTACAATTTATACAGTATCCAGATATGACTTTTTATAGCTATATATGCCTACATGCCCATACATGCATGCATGTACACACTTAGATGCTAATATACAGAACTATTGTTGCAGGACCTGCTTTTAGACTCTCACCAAAGATTGTAGGGAAAGGAATTCTATTTGCCGGTGGGGAAACTCAGCAAGCCATCAGCCTTAAAGTAATGAGGCCCCTCAGCTCTGTTCCTATCCTTTTATTGGACCCACAAGTACACAGACAAAGGAATTACCATATTATTTCTCATTAGAGGTGTCAAATCCTGCACAGGATTTACAGAAGTGGAAGCAAGCAGCAAGCATTAGTTTCAAGGACCCAGGAAGCTAAGTTTTACAAATTCTTAAGGGCTGGGTTACCAAGGGACCTTGCAGGAGTGTCCTTGGGCTTCTCCGAGAAACCTTTGTTTTTTTAGACTTTACTTTTCCTGGGTATCCTCCCTCACTATGTCAGGTTGAACTACAATTCATCTCAGCTTCTGAATTCAGAAAATACTACCTTTTTAATACTAGTGCTTAGGTATGAGTTAGGATTGGGTTTAGCTACTTATAACAGAAACCAAATTACAAATATTACTCAGAAGTAGGTATTCTAGAGCCAGTGTTCTTAAGTTTCTTAGTTTCCTACCCTTCCATCCTAACTATGGAATTTGCCTTTATTGTGCTAGGACTGTGTTTTAGGCAGGAAGAGCAATGTGAAAAGTGGGAAGGGCAGTGCTATTATAAGAAAAGAAAATCATTTATTTTTTTTCACTGGCTAGGATCTATCACATGGCCACCCCCAGAACAAAAGAGCCTGAGAAAGCAAGTTTTTATTGGAGTATATTGTAACTACAAATAAAACTGACATTCTGTGTTGTTAAGAAAAACAAGAAAAGGGTGGCACCTGTGGCTCAGTAGGGAGGGTGCCAGCCCCATATACTGAGGGTGGTGGGTTCAAACCTGGCCCCAGCCAAACTGGACCAAAAAAATAATCAGCCTTTGTGGCAGGCGCCTGTGGTCCCCGCTACTTGGGAGGCTGAGGCAGGAGAATCACCTAACCCCAGAAGCTGGAGGTTGCTGTGAGCTGTGATGCCACAGCACTCTACTGAGGGCAACAGGGTGAGACTCTGTCTCTACTAAAAAAATAAAAAAGAAAGGAAAAACAGGAAAAGTAAATATCAGATAGACATATCACATCTGCTATTATTTAAATAGGTTCCCCCAAAATTTAAGCATTAAAACTTAAAGGCCATTGTGATAGCAGGTCTATTAAGAGATGATGATGCCTTTTAGAAGTGATTAAGTTATGACAGCTCCTCCCTTTGTGAATGGGACTAGGTGCCCTTGTAAAAGGCCTTGATAAAGAAATTTGTGCCTTTTGCCCATCCACCTTCTGCTCTATGAGGGCACAGGGCTCCTCCCTTCCAGAGGAAACATCATCAAAGTATCATCTTGGAAGCAGAGGAAAGTGCTCATCAAAGAACTGAACATATCAGCACCATGATATTGGATTTCCCAGTCTCTAGAACTATAAGAAAATGAATTTTTGTTTTATATAAACTATTTTGTCTGTAGTATTTTGTTATAGCAGTAAAAATTACCCCATCTGTGAATTACTCTGTGTGTGTGTGTTTTAAGAGATAAGGTCTTAACTCTGTTGTCCAGGCTGGAGTAGAGTGGCACAATAGTAGCTCCTTGCAGCCTCAAAATTCTGGGCTCAAGCAATCCTCCCATCTCAGCCTTCCAAGTAGCTGGTACTACAGGTAGTCACCAACATGTCCACCTAATTTTCTTTTGTTTGGTTTTTTAGAAATGAGAATCTCTCTATATTGCCCAGGATGGTCTAGAACTCTTGGCTTCACATGGACTCAGCCTCCTTCTGACTCCGCCTCTCAGAGTTATAGGCATGAGCCACCAAGCCCAACCATGTGGCACTTTGTTTTAGTCAGACTAGGACAGCATGCCTGTCAGAAAATTTTCGGGTTTTAGAACTTTAATAGAATTTGAACTGCCTAGTGTAAAAATGCCATGATTTTCCAGATGGAAAGATTAAAGTGATATTCTCCAGGCTGTATCTCCAGTAGATAAAATTGGTAGAAAATACAGTTGGTGAAAACAGAACCTAGATATCCTGTCTAGTGGTACATCCATCATACCATACTACAATGTCAATTACCCACAAATTTATAATGCTGGCTCCACAGCTGTATTCCAGAGTATTCTGTTTCCCTCCCCACTCCCAAAATTCTGTGCCAAAGGCCATTACCATAATTACTATACTCTTCTTATTATACTCTAATCATTAGTTAGCATGTCTACCTGCTCTAATTGAAAACCCCCACTGGAGCAGACACCACGACTGTTCATCTTTCTGTCCCTTTCCCTTCTCCCTCCAATTCTTCTCTAAGACAACATTCCGCACATTGCTGTTGGTTAATAAGTTCCTGTTAAATGAATTAATATCACACAGAAGAATACAGTCTCAGGATGATATTTTAGTATCTCTGATGGAAGGAAATTAAGCATTCTTGTGATGTTGCTTTTTACTCCAACAGCTTCTGAGCCATTGGTTAAAATCATTATTATACCCACGTACAATTACAATCATAGGTTTTAGGGCTGGTAAAAGTCATCTGATTCAGTTTTTACAATTATACAGTCTCTTTGATCATCAGATTCAACTAAGGGCCAAGGTCACAGGGTCAGCAGGTGAGAGGGAGGAGACATGGCACAGGTGTCCTTTTTCTTACAGCTACTGTCATAACTATTTTTTATTAGCACATCACATTGCCAAAAAAGTAACATTTTACATTTTATATGACCAAAGTCTAAAATATGTGTGCTATTTTAAAATATTGACCTTTTGATAATTCTTTTGGCGAAGATGCAAATGTCTTCACAAGCATGATACTGTATATGGGCATTGCAAAGAAAGCCAACATTTGTTACTAAGATTGAAGTTGAATTCTTCCATTTCTAGGAATTGATACTCATAATAAATTTTTAGCATTCCTCCAGGGCAGCTTACATAATCTAAACTTTTGGTGTGTAACTGCAAAGAAATAGAGGCTAAAATAAAGGCCAGAGTAACTGTCAGAAGGCATTAGTTTTGCTACTACATAAACATATCCATTTACTTAAATTATACTGGCTTTTAGCATTCACACTTCTGCTATATGCAACATGGCCAACACCATTTTCTCAGTACTTTATTCATTTGAAAATGAGAACATGCATTTTATATGATTAAATAAATTAGACCAGGCTAGGTCTACATAGTCCTTGTCTTCAAGACTTAAATGAAATCAAGGAAGCTTATTAAGAGCTAGAGAGTAAGCAGAAAGACAGTCAGGTACAAAACTAAACATAATGCCATATGTTTCTCATAAATATTTCAGACTGTATATATCAAATCTATCTTATACAGTTATAGCTATCTTCATATTTGTGATACAAGTCACATAAACCCTCCCTATTTCCTCTGGACATAAATTTTACTCAATGTAAGTTTGTGGACTAAGAATGATTTATGTTTTTGTTTTTTTTTTTTCAATTCAGTGCAACCTACAGAGGGAGGGAAAACTTTGGAAGTTGCTCAAACTATGACAAATAGTTAAGTTAAACAGGATCAGTGGGAACTTATAAGTCAGGGTTATGCCCCTAATGTATCTAAGAGTCAGGGTCCAGAATCCTGTTTACAAAATATATTCTCATTCTCACACTTGGCCCAATCTGATCCTTTTAAAAAGCCCATAAGGTAAAAAGAACAGGTTTTTCTATTTCTAGATAAGGCTCAGAAAAGTTCTGCAGCCTGTACAAGTTCTCATAGCTACTACATCACAGAACTGGGGCATCGGAGATCTAAATCCGGGGAACTCTGTGTCTAAATTCTAGGCTGCTTTTATTTCACCATCTTTGCCTGTTGTTAGTAGTAGAGCTGCCTGGTTTGTGGTGGGACAGAACCAGTGCACATGGTAAGAGCTAAGCTGATGTTCTGTAGTTTGTTTTAAAAAAATCATTTTTTAATCTAGTTTGGTTACTAAACAACGATACTCAAGAGAGATAATCATTTAAAACCTCAAATCATTTGATAAAAGTAGAAAATAGTTCAACAGTAATTAGTTCTGCTAGATAATTGCCTAGACATGCGTTATTTAATGATTATTATGTTTTTAAATTAATAAGTATCTAGTATCTATCTAGCTATTGCTATGAGACAAAGAGACTCTTTTTGGTGATATATGTGCCCCATAATCCTGTCTTATATTGCTCCCTGAAAAGCTGATTAGGTGCAAACCCATTAAGGTCTATATTAAAGCAACTATGGGAAAATAATGAATCAGAAAACTGACACAGGGAGTGAAATAGAAAATAAATCCTTTAACATCTGTTCATTCTTTTTAAAATGTATGCATTTCCTTTGCAGGAATTTTTTAGAAGTCGTTAAAAACTTGTTCCAAAAAAGACTTACTGTGAATAATTCAGCATCTCCTTCTACACAATACAATTTTCTTATAACCAAACTGCCCTTTGGATAACCACATTACATATACTACTACTACTTTTATATTAATTGAGTGCTCTATAGCTGAAAAAAACTTTTTTTCACATACTTTATCTCTGATTTCTTTCACTCCATTAGTTTGCACATCCTCTTGTATCTATGTACTTACTATATGTTCCTAATCATCTATTTTTGTCTAAAATGTAAGCTCAGGAGTTATTCCCGTATCATGGTACCATGACATGTGTGGGTGTTCAGTTTGAGACTATAGAGAGAATAAGATTTTAACTAAGAAAGAAGATAGATGTTCTGATCCTCACACAATAAATTTCATGACAAAACATGTCATAATTCATCTGAACTCTCCTTGTTTTTTTAGATCATTGGGACTTAAGAATTTCCAGAATGTAGTGATGTTCTCATCATCCATTAGTGTACAGAGGTGACTCTTGTTACTTATATCCTCATCTCTTTCTGAGGTTGCACCTGAAAAATGCCAGAGACTCTTGGCCCTTTCTATAAAGACCAAGTCCAGTGATTGTTAATAATTGCCATTAAAGGGTTTGGTTTCTATGCATTTCTGTGACTTATGCCAAGAGCTTTACTTAAGCTTTTGAACTCTACATGCCAGATTTGCTGATTAGCTGCTGTTCTTCTTCCATCCTAGAATTCAATTCCCCTGATCAAACTCATGCAACCCTATGTTTCTTCTATTTATCCTCGTCAATCTACTTATCCCTATGTGTGTGACTCCCCAATCACTCTCCCAAAGTCTGCTTTGAAAAATAGTACTATAAATATTATTTAGACTCTTTTGTAAATGTAAGACCTCTTAACTCAAAGGTTATAATATTCTTGGAGTAAAAGACTCAAAGATACTTCAGACACCAAATGACAAAGAAAAATTCATAGGAAGGTTGTGATTAAAAAAAAAAAAGCAAGGAGGTATGGAGCTTTTGGGGGTGTAAAAATTTGCTTGATTCTTTATCTGTATTAGACTCTGACTTTGTGACTCTAAGGGCAGTTTTCTCTACTCAGGCCTCTCACAGACATTCTAGAAAGATCAAGGGTGAGATCTTTGACATTTTAAGTTAAAGCCATAAAGCAATATTTGGGTTAAGAAGAATGATCTCAAACACAATGCTGAAAGCAAAATATTTCAGCTCTTTTATTTCATTTAATATTTGAAAATATCCTGGAGAAGGAAATATATTCTTGGGAAAGAAAATATTGAAAATAGGCTTGGTGCCTGTGGCTCAAGCGGCTAAGGCACCAGCCATATACACCTAAGGTGGTGGGTTCGAATCCAGCCTGGGCCCGCCAAACAACAATGACGGCTGCAACCAAAAAAAAAAAAAAAAATAGCCAGGCATTGTGGCGGGAGCCTGTCATCCCAGCTACTTGGGAGGCAGAGGCAGAAGACTCGCTTGAGCCCAGGAGTTGGAGGTTGCTGTGAGCTGAGATGCCACCACACTCTACCCAGGAGGACAACTTGAGGCCCTGCCTCACAAAAAAACAAACAAACAAAAATATATTGAAAATAAAAGATATCCTTTGAAAAGGAAGCATCATAACTTTTACAGTGCCTAATTTGTAATGATTCAAGGGCATAATAACATTTTACCTTTCTCTATCATTTTTTCCTACCTCCTAAAACAAAACTTTGCCATTTTTATTGTACTTAGGACAACAATTCAATAAGCTATTAAATGCCAACCCTAAGATAAAAATTGGTCAAAGGCATTACCTTGATTTTTATTATCTTATGCCTTGAAAATTATAACTTAAAACATACATCTAATAATTTTAGCAATGGACACAGAAATATCAGGTATATATATAGTCCTTCTGTGGCAGACTATATTTTCCTGAGACCAATATTTATGCCATCTTACATGTTCTTCTTACAATGTGACATCAACACTGTCATCAAGAGGTGAGGTTCATGTCTCTTCTCTTTCTCTGTCTCTTTTTCTCTCTCTGTCTTCTCTCTTTGTCTTCAGCTGGCCTTGGAACTCAGCCAGGAAACATGCTGTAGGCAAACTCACACTATTTCATGTGGAGAAACTACACAGCAAATTCCACATGGAAAGAACTGAATCCTTCTTCCAAAAATGGGTTACAAGTGCCACGTACAAATAAGCCTTCAAGTGATTCTAGCTCCTAGCCTTTGGGTCTTCCACTAAGGCCTTGTGCACTGTGGAACAGAGATTAGCTGCCCCCATTGGTGTCCTGTCTAAACTCTTACCCCTACATGATCAATGAGCATAATCATTGTTTTTTCTTTTTCATTGTTTCCCTCAAATGCATTTGCATAATTTATTCTATAGCCACAGTAACTGAAACATCATCAAATTAGAAATATGTACCCGATGTTTTTGTTTTCTACTCTTGGCTTCTATCATCAGTGCAATTTTTAATTGTTTAAATAAATGATAAGAAAGAATGCAACATTATCTACTCCATCTTTTTCATGACTCCAAATCTCCTAGGCAGGTTTTATACATTTCCAGAGGTAGGACATGGCACAACCATATTTCAGAACTAAATAACAATTCAGCAGCCACATTGGAACAACATATTGGAACAACATATTCTGTAACTCTATCTATGTAGTACCCAGATACAGAGATATTTATTTCAATGGATATTCATTGATTATCTATATGTACAAAATTTAAAAAAAAAAGAGGGAATTAATGTTTAGTAATTTATACATAGCAGACACAATTAATTCTTTAAAAATATATAACAACCTTATGACACAGGGCACCACCATAGATGAGTGCCAGGGAAGTTGAATG
>NW_003852443.1:6077492-6081079 GCF_000181295.1 Otolemur garnettii
GAAAGATGGAGACTAGACCTCTTTCATGTTTACATGGATGGAGCTGGAAAATATTCTTTTTAGCAAAGTATCTCAAGAATGGAAGAAAATGTATCCAATGTACTCAGCCCTACTATGAAACTAATTTATAGTTTTCATAGGAAAGCTATAACTCAATTTTAGCCCAAGAATATGAGGAAAGGGGAGAAGGAGGAGGGGGGAAGATGGGTGAAGGGAGAGTGATTGGTGGGATCACGTCTATGGTTCATCCTATAAGGGTACATGTGAATCTTTCTAAAGGTAGAATATAAACGTCTTAACACAATAACTAAGAAAATGACATGAAGGCTATGTTAACCAGTTGTATGAAAGTATTTCAAATTGTATGTAGAAACAGTACACTGTACAGAAACACTGTATCCCATGATAGTATCAATGTACATAGCTATGATTTAATAAAAAAAAATTCTATTTGCCAATTGGTGTTAGAATCAAAATTCAAATTTATGTCTACATTATGATAAATATATGCCTTTTTCACCCTGACTAGTTTCTATAATGGGATTATAATGCTAACAATTTTGATGATAGTTAGGCAAATTGAGTAAGAGAGTTTGTAAAAATTGCTGAGTACATAGAAAAAATATTACATAGTATTATTGCCTTTATACATCCTTATGTCTTACTTTTCTACTTAATGGTAGATATGGTAAAAATATAAAAATTAGTAAGTCATAATCTTCACCTTTTATAAGTTTACATTATAGTGTTGGGAGTGTTGAGTTTGAGCTCTTGAGGTTTAAGTGTTGAGATAATACATGAATAACTATAATTTGAAATAAATTTTTTTAATGACTCTAGAAAAGTATAGAAAAATGATTGCATTCAGTTGAGATATCAAGAAATGTTTCATGAACACAATGGTACTAAGTATAGGTCTTGGTAGTTAAGATTTCATTTTAATAGATAGGAAAAGTGGCTAATTTCATGCAGAAGTAACTACATAATGAACAAACATGAAAGGATTGGGAAATTTTTGAAACTTCTACAAAATTTGCTATTCCTTAAGAAAAGAATTCATTAAATTTTTAAGATGTAAATAATTGGATATGTTTATAAGGTTAGAGGAAGAAGTCAATAAAGATTTTTAAGAATAGAGACAGACGACTGTTCTTAGAAAAGATAAGAATGGAATGAATTGAGGAGGATGGGAATGGAATTGTCTCTTAAAAACAAATAGAGCACCTCACCCTCAGGGACTGGAGGAAACTGTGACATAGATCAGTTGACTATGTAAAGGGCAGGGAGTTGAGGGTGAACTCAGATGGCAACCTCAGGTCCTCAGTTGGAAGGAAACTGTGGAAGTGAGAAGAGGGCTTGAAGAGGTTGGAGAAGGCTTAGAATGGGTTTGAAAAAAATTGAAAAAATAATACAAGGATTGATGTGTTGTTCCCTCAAGTACTTACTGTTTACCTCCCATGTGTTAGAAGTTTCAAGTCTGCCTTCAGATTAGGTAAATAAATGGAAAATTACCATTCACTGTGATTGCCATTAAGGAAATGTGAAGGGGAAATTGCTACTCAAATATCAGGAGTTATTAACCAAGTAAAGGGAGAAGGGGGAGGACAATGTTGCAACACATGATTTAGTGTATGCAAAGAACAATAATTATAGGAACTCTGGAATTATTCTATTTCACTGAAAATATTAACTGTACCTTCTTGAAGCTCATAGAGATATAGTTCAAATGGGGAGAGGAAAGGCTGAATAACAAGCGGATAAGATCATGCAGGTCTTTATATGCTAGATTCAGCTGCTTGGACTAACCCAAGACATTACAAAAACACTGTATGGTTTTACATAGGAGAAAGATCAGCTCAAATACACACTTAGAAAGATATGTTGGCTAAAGCTCTCAGAGGGAAATAACAGACTCTTACTTGAGCTGGTTTAAGCAAAGAGGAAAAATTTATTAACTATGTATTACAGTATTTTTCAAACTTTTTCATACGCTGGCACAGATGGAAAATGATAATATTTATACAGCACCCTGGGGAAAACAAATGAGGCTGCTGTGGCAGGAGGCAAGCAGCCTGGGGACTCCAGCTGCCCTAAGGGCCAGAGGGTCAATATTGCTGCACACATGTGCAGTACACCAGCGGGAGCTCTGATCCACTGTGTAAAATTATAGATGCAGGGATAAATCATGCAAACTGAAAGTCTGGCTCAACTTTTTGAGAGGCTGAGGCTAGGAACTCTAAGACTATCAGAAGTCAAGTCCTTTTTCTCTGTCTCTCAGGCTGTGGGTTCTTGTTTTTGCTCTTTTCATCATGTAATGTTTATTTCTTCTTTCTCTTCCCTTATGCTGTGTTCTTTGCTTTCTTGTAAACATGACAGAAGCTACCCACATGCACAAAGATAAAATATTTAATAAAAATGACAGTTCTTAGGATTAACCTCAAGTTCCCAAGAAAGATACCTAATTGGGCCAGGTGCCCATCCTGTTTGAATCTTTTGTTATCAGTAAGAAAATGTCTTATAATAAACATAGGGCTGCAGAGGCCTACCAGTGTGTAGTTGGTAGTAGACATTTCTAAGAGGGCCTACAGCAGAGGCCAGATTCTGGAAACCTCAGCGGGTATAGAAAAAATAATAAACAAATGATAAACCAAAGCCCAGTAAAGACTAAAAATATAAGGTTGAGAACCTACAAATTTAAATGAGCTGAAGTGTGGGTTTAACAGGTAAAAAAAAATTGAGAGAAAAAAATCGCACATAAACATATAGATGATCAAACTATCACTTTTTCCTGATATGATTTTGTATATAGAAACCCTCAATGATTCAACTAAGAGACTCCTAGAATTAAGAAATAAATCCAGCAAAGTCTCATGTTACCAAATCAATGTATACAAATCAATAGCATTCATATACACCAACAACAGTCAAGCTGAGAATCAAATCAAAGATGCAACATCTTTCTCAGTAGCAACAAAGAAAATGAAATGCCTAAGAATAGATTTAACTAAGGAGGTGAAAGACCTCTATAGAAAGAACTATAAAACACTGGGGAAAGAAATCTCAGAGGATGCAAAAACATATCAAGCTCATGGATTGCCAGAATCAACACTGTTAAAATGTTTATACTACCCAAAGTGATCTACAGATTCAACATAATCACCATTAAAATTCCAATGTCATTTGTGCAGATCTAGGAGAAATAGTTCAGTGCTTCATATGGGAATAGAAAAAATCCTGAATAGCCAATGCAACCCGATATAATACAAAAAAAAAATTGTTATGTGAGCCACTCTTACGGGAGTTAGATGATATCTCAAAACTATAGATATTGGCATGGGTGTGGAGAAAAGGGAACACTTCTGTGGGAGTGCAAGCTAATGTGTATGTATGCATCTTAGTAAACATGAATGAATGAAATCATCATATCTAAGTAAATATTTTTGGGAGGTTACCTAAGCTGGTAGGAGTGCAAGTTAATACCTCCCTTTTGGAAAGATGTATGGAGAATACTCAGGGATCTAAAAGTAGACCTGCCATTTGATCCTGCAATTCCTCTACTAGTTGTATATCCAAAAGACCAAAAATCA
>NW_003852443.1:6082765-6084841 GCF_000181295.1 Otolemur garnettii
GGAGAACTACTCAGTCATTAAAAACAAATGGTGATCTAGTATTTTTTGTAACAACCTGGATGAACTGGAAACTATTCTTCTAAGTGAAGTATCACAAGAATGGAAAAACAAACACATGTACTCAACACTAAATTGGAACTAGTGTATCAAGACTGACACACATATGAAAGTAAAGCTCAAATGAAATTAAGTGTGAGGGGAGCAGAGGAGTAGGTAAATTCACACCTAACTGGTAAAATGCACATATTTTGCATTCAGGGCACATTTATAATTTTGACCTAAAATGTACAAATGCAAATTAGGTAACCTGCCAAAAATGTTCACTTAGATATGATGACTTCATTCATTCATGTTTATTAAGATGCATATATACACATGTAGCTCAAATTCAATTAGCTAATATAACATTTTTTCAGCATTATTAAAGAATGATTGACAAATAAAAATTGTATATATTTAAGGTGGAAAAAATAACATATTGTAGATGATCATGCCTGTACAAATAAGACAAATCCCAGGAAACAAAGGCTAATAACACCAAAAATAACTATAATTATCTTTAAGACAGTGCTGAGGGGGTGAGCTGAGCTACTCTTTATGGGGTCTCATAAACAATGAACTAAAATGTTGAACATAATTCCCAGCATCTGTTGGTTATTTACACAAGAGGCTAACCTGCAATCTCTAATACAACTCAGGTGTAACCGGATGTTGAGATGAATTGCTTCACTTCATTTTGGGGTTCCCAAAATAATAACTACCACAACCTACTTGAGGAACAGCTAAACATACATGACTTCTAAGAAAGTGACCAAAAGGTTTTGTGATTGTTAATTTCTTGTCCTCGTTTAGTGTATAAAAGGTTTGAGGTTGGGAAGGTTGGGCAGAAAAATATTTTTGTAGAGATGTGATTGGGGATTACCTTCCAGAGTGGGAGAAACTAGGGTGTCTCTTCCTCACCTAACTTATAGGAAATTGGACTTCTGGGGCAGTTTAGAATGTTCCCTGGAGCTTGGGAAGACCTGGTAGGTTGGTTATCTAAGAAGTCAAGGTTCAGAATATTATGATGAGCTAAGTGCCCAGGGAGGGAGGAGGACCTATAGAAATGTATGTTCCAAATGTGGCAGAGAAGACATGAGCCTTTTGAAGACCCTGCCTTGGGGGATAAGAGAATTTGAGTAGAAAGAACCTGGAGGTTCTCTGCTATAGGGAGAGCTCTAGTTTGAGGCAGCAGTTTGAGAAAGATGCTATCTCTGTCAAGGGTACTACTGATGAACAATCCCCAGGGATAGGGCTTCTTCATGGAACTCACCAGAACAACCCATGACAAAAATGATTGCTGTGCTTAAAGAGTGGTAACATCAAGCATCTTGAATACTCAAATATCTTGTATTCAAGAATACATCTTGAATATTTTCCTCAAGTATAATAGCATTTTTCTACCTCTCTTAATTTTACTTCCATTAACCTCATTCATACGCAACCATGGAAGGGTCAGAAATTGTTTTAAAGATGGAAACAGGGGTGGGATTTCCAGATTAGGAGAGAGAGAATCTTGTCAAATCTTTTCCCTCATTTCCCACTGCTAGAAGCCTGGAGAGGTCCAAGGAGGAAGAAAATTAACTTAAAACTAAACTTGGAGTGTTAATTATTATACCTGGCTGAATATATTACTTATAGAAATGATACTGTAATCTATGCCGTGAAGTGGCTGAGGAACTTTTCATTATCTGCATGTGACCGGGAAAATGATGGGTTTGTTCAAGATTTCATCAAGGGGCAGGGAAAGCATTAACCCCTTGCAAGAGGTTTGAACAAAGAACAAGGGGAAAAACTGAATAGTTTTTTTATGGCTCCATAAGACCCTCTTGTTCACTGAGATGTTTACAGTGTTATTCACAATCCTCACATTACTTGCTCCCTTTCCCCAGGCAATAGAAAAACAGACATTTCTTGTATCTTAAAATTTGCATCTGTCTTATAACTTGAAATTTTAAAAAGCAATACAAGAATGGAAAAACCAGATGGAACCTAAAGTTATTTCATTTCACAAAATGTTAAAATGTAACATCTTTT
>NW_003852443.1:6085250-6089372 GCF_000181295.1 Otolemur garnettii
AAAAAAATAACATATTGTAGATGATCATACCTGTACAAATAAGACAAGTCCTAGAAAACAAAGGCTAATAACACCAAAGATAACTATAGTATTTTTAAGATGGTGCTGAGAGGGGGCTGAGCTACTCTTTATGGGGTCTCATGAACAATGAACTAAATGTCTAACATAATTTTCAGCATCTATTGCTTATTTACACAAGAGGTTAACCTGCAATCTCTAATACAAATCAGGTGTAACAGGATGTTGAGATGAACTGCTTCACTTCATTTTGGGGCTAAGGACCCAAATAATAACCATTATATCCTACTTGAGGTACAGATAAACATACATGCTTTTGTCCTCCATGCTTTTAATATGATAAATAATTAGGGCCAATGTATTAAAGCTTTCCCCCTATATTCCTATATTTTCTTCTAGGAATTCTATTGATTCGGGTCTTACATTTAAGTCTTTATTTCAAGTAGAATTTTTCATTTGGTTTAATATTAAGGTCTATTTTATTCTTCTGCATGTGACTACGAGTTTTCTCAACAGTGGTTTTTGAGAAAAACTAGCCTCTTTCCATGTTATTCGTGGCACACTTGTCAAAGATCAGTTGACTGTATATTCATGGACTTATTTCTTGGTTTTCTATTCTATTTCATTGGTCTATATATCTGTCTTTATTCTAGTACATATTGCTTTAATTACTATTGCTTTGTAATATACTTTGAAATCAGAAAATGTGATGCCTCCAGCTTTGCTCTTTTTACCCCAAGATGGTCTTGGCTTTTTGAGCTCCTTTGTGCTTCCATATAAATTTCAAGGAAGATTTTTCTCTATCTGTTAAAAATTCCATTGGCATTTTAAGAGAGTTTGCATTGAATCTATAGGTTACTTTGAGTGGTATGGGCATTTTAACAAAATTGAAGCTTCCAATTCATGAAAACAGGATTTTTTCCCATTTATCTTTAATTTCTTTCATCAGTATTTTGAGTTTTATCATAAAAGTCTTTTACTGCCTTGGCTAAGTTTATTCCTAAGTATTTTATGGTTTACTGCATATAAGATTATGTCTTCTAAAAATATAATTTCTTTTCTTATTTGTATACCTTTTATATCTTTCTCTTGTGTAATTGCTCTAAGACTTCTAAAACTATGTTGAATAGAAGCAGTGAGAGGGAGAATCTTTGCCTTGTTTCTGATCTTAGAGAAAAGGCTTCCAGCTTTTCACCATTGAGTATAATATTACCTATGAACTACTGATGTATGTGTGCTCCTTATTCTGGGTTCTGTCAGCAAAACAGAAGCCAGCCCATAGGCTGACTCCCCAAAAGTGGAATATTTGGTGCGTGGTGCAATTCTTTCTTTCCCAAGGAGGAAGATCAAATCAGAAGGTTCTACCTATTTGCTGTGCAGTTAGCCACTGGGAGGTGGGAGGATATGGTGACTGTGTGTTAGTTCAAACATCTTTGTTCCCACTGCCCCTAGACATTTAGAATATGCCAAATCTCATCAGTGGGCCACTCCTGAAATATTTAAAACTTTGGATTTATGGTTCAATTCTTCTTCTCTCCAGGCAGAAGCTGAGAGCTGGAAGCTTCCTTCTCTCTTCCAGTGCTATGCCACAGATCATTGTTATGGTGAAATGGTGTCTCAAATTTTTCTACTGGCTTCAATGTAGCTAACTTCATTTTCATCCAAAGGAGCAGTTGAGGGCTACAGAAGACTCTGCAGCCAAAATGCAGATTTTTCACAAAGAGAATTTGTTCATGTTTTGCTGTTGGATTGGTGTATTCCTTGGGGAAGGAAGGCCCAGGGCTTCATACTCTGCTATCTTACTGATGTTTCCCTCTCCATCATGTTTTCTTAATTTTTTTTATGAAGCTAAAATTTTTGTTGAGTTTGAATAACAAAATGAAAGAGAAAAAAATACAATAATGATATTTCTTAGAGTAGTTTTATTACTTGAAAAATTCACAATATAAAATATATCTACTAAAACAAACATTTGCATGTCTTATTAGAAAAAAAAATATGTTTTCTTACACTAGTAAGAGTTCTTTCATGTTATCAAGCAAAAAGGACAAATATGCCTTTAGCAAGATCAAAAAGAAATCTCAGGACAGAATTTAAACTGACCTCAATTCAAAAGCTTGACCTAAACTTCAAGGAAGTATTTTTTTTATGATCAACTAAATGGAAACGACTTCTTATGCATCACAAACCTGGAATCACCTTCTCTAACTCCAAAATATATTTCTTAAGTGACAAGGGGTGGAGAAAGTACAGAGACAGTGTTTCATGTTACTATTTAGTAGTGTCCTTGGGAAGAAACTTAAAACTGCATAGCTTGGAGTTTTTATCTTCTTCCAGAAGAAAAAATCTTCCAGAAATAAAACTCTTCTTCCATTCCTTTGCATGGAAGCAATAAAATAACCTCCGTCTGTAATCGTTAGAAATAAAATATAACCACAGCATTGGAACTGGAATCCTATTTATTTCTTCCTTCTTGTTTTCTCAACTCATTCCCCAGGAAAGGAGCATAGGGCATCTCATGATCAAAAGGGAATCAAGGCTCTCCTTTAAGAACAAACATTTTTCCAAAGACAATTGTCTCCTTGGTCAGTAAGTCATTTTATTCCTAGAATTTTGAGAAAAAAAATTCATCTTAAAAACTCAGCTCCAGGGCGCCACCTGTGGCTCAAAGGAATAAGGCGCTGACCCCATATGCAGGAGGTGGTGGGTTTAAACCCAGCCCCAGCCCAAAACTGCAAAAATAAAATAATAATAATAATAAATAAAAATAAAAAAAATTTAAAACTCAGCTCCACACAAGAAGCATTAAGAATTTCCTGCCAGAAAATTAAAAGTACTTTGGGCCCCATGATGTTGAAACTCTGTTTCCAAATTGTATTTTAATTTATTCCCTAAAAGACTCAGTTTTTTAAAAAATTGAAATGGTTGAGAAAGGATTCCTGTCTTCTTAGTTTTCTTACTACATAATGCACCTCAGAGTGTTCACAGAAAATTTTGAGCCAGCTGTGCAATCTACTGTGTTGCCCTAGTTTTCTTGCCCATCACCTGTGAGAGCCCTGTGGCTTCAGCTTGTTCATTAATTTGTTTGTATAGTCCCTCTGTAAATTCTAAGGAACAAAAGTAGATGTAACCATTATTTCTGGAGGTTCTGATCACAGTATGGAGTGCAGAGTTAGCAGTTAACATAAAACACAGGGGCCTTACCCTTTATGTTTGAGAAGAAGAGAAAGATGTTAAACTGCAATTAATATTATTGATTATTCAAACACCATTGTGGTAAGCGCTATAAATGGCAGCACAGGGGACTATGAAACATATAATGAGGGAATCTGTACTAACTGAGTCTCAGGTGTCAGGGAGTCCATAGGGCAGGAGTGTGCCAAGCAGAAGTATTCACAGTATGAAGAACATAGAGTGGAGAGAAAGTGATGCAGTTCAGGAAATGAAATAAATCATTTAACTACATCAGGTTGGTCAACTGAGTTTCTGTGGAACTCTGAGTGACGAGCTATCACTAGGGGTTTCATTAGATTGGGTAAAAAAGAGTAGGGGGCATTTTTAAAATTTCACACTCCACACAATGGTAGCACCTGCAGGGATGGATTGTGACAGAGGGCCCTCAAGAACAGCTCCACTGGCATACTTGAAGCTCCCTATGGTAGTACACACAAGGACTGTGTTCATTTGGACAAGTGCACTCTCAGTGTTCTCCTAAGATAGGAGAGGTCAGTGATAAATGGTCAGTACTGAGTTAGACAAAAGGGAGGAGAGTAGATTGATGATATCAGCATCTTCCTTTAAATTGTCTCCCATGACCTCCACTTACAAGTTAATAACTGCCAGTTAATGACTGACTTATGAAGGTGAACAAGCTCTACTTGTTTAATAATAAATTTTGAGGAAATTTCCATTCTAAAAAAGATATTTTTACATGTCATGATTCAGTTTCTCTTGGTTCCTTTACTATACTACACAATCCATGCTCTACAATATTTATAGAAACAGCACTGTAAATATTGCAGTATATGGACTGTGTAGGCTAGGAGTGAATTATCCTGTGAAGTGTTCATGTTCTTATGATTCTTTCCCATTTACTATTGTTAT
>NW_003852443.1:6089448-6090894 GCF_000181295.1 Otolemur garnettii
CCAAAATGTCTTAACACAAAAACTAAAAAAAGGCCGTGAAGGCTATGTTAACAGTTTGATCAAAACATTTCAAATTGTATATCAAACCAGCACATTGTACCCAATGATTGCATTAAAGTACAAGTTATGATTTAACAAAAATTAAGATAAATATATCTAAAAAAAAAAAGTAGAGTATTAAGATAATTAGGTCTTGAGGGTGGAACCTTCATAATGGGATTAGGGCCCTTATAAGAAAAGAAACTAGGGAGCCTTTGTCTTCTCTCTCTGTAACAAGTCTTAGGCCACCTGCAAACTGGAAAGCAGGCTCTCAACAGACAGCTGATCTGCTGGTTACCTTGATAGTGGACTTCTCAGCCTCCAGAACTGTGAGTAATAAATGTTTCTTCCTTAAACCAGCATTCTACAGTAATTTATTTTAACAGCTCAAAGACGTTGACAAAGACATTTATTATATAGTTTTGTTATACTTTATCAATGTTTATATTTTCCAAATTATCTGACAATCCATCATGATAATTTGTGAAGACAAAAGTGAGGTGGCAGATGAGAATTCTAGGCCTAGGTCTGTGGATAATTTGATAAGGTTAAGTTAAAATCACAAATTTATAAGTCATTTCACTATACTAGTGCAAGAAATGATATGAAATAATTTCATCTGGTACACAAACTAGCTATCACCGGGTTTTGCATAGGTTAGTTGTCCTACTTGTATTCTATAGTCCAAATGCATCAATTGTAGGAAAAGTAGAAAAACACTTGAGTAGCCATTTGATAAGTAAAGATGTTGATTTTTGAGTTGGCTATTGGAATCTCATAATAAAATTGAGGCTTTTATTTAAAGGAAGTTACATTTAATGTAACTCAGGAAACAAGTTATTTAGTAATTGAATATGTTGCTAAGAAAAATGAAAAATATGATATACTTGGTGGGAACCTAATAATCCCAGCATAGAAATATATAGGAAGGAAATGATGGGAATTTGAAAATGTTTCATATTACATGGTTTGATAAATGTCCTACTGATGATATGTCACATGACTTTAAAAATCACTGGGGTAATAAACTACAAAACATCTCGCCAATGCAGGTTTATGACTTAACAGATTTCATCAGTAAATGTCATGTTGTGGCATTTGTGTGATTTCTAAATTATGGTGACATCCAAGAAGACTTTTTCCTCTACATCTAAGTTGCCCAAATAAGCAAGAACCAAATCTATTTAATGTTATGCCATATCTGAAAGCAAGTCTTAGAGACTGTGTTGTGATCTGTGCTGATGGTACCATGCATCTATTGTGAAAAAAACAAAATTTCACTATTTGTCATACTTAGTCATATTCACTGCTTTCTTTACTGAGGGGCTTGTGTCAAAACTCTTCAATATAAGATTTAATAATTCCTATCTGATGATTTAAAAATGGTTAACTAGGGTGACACCTGTG
>NW_003852443.1:6092047-6093666 GCF_000181295.1 Otolemur garnettii
CAACTACTTGTACATAGCACATAACAAAACTCATTAGTATTTTATTAGGAGAAATTTGTATTGAAGTGCTTATGCCTACTTGGCTATATTTTAATAATCAAACCTAAAAATTTTAAATAAAGAAAAAGCTAGTATTTCCTTTAATATAAGGAAATTCCAGTAATTTACATTGACTATCATTAGATGTGACATCATTCGTTGAAAGAATGATGAGAATAGGCTAATACACCAGTCAAAGTAAGTAGTAGGCTAAAACAACATGAAAATAGGCTTATATAGCAGTCAAAATAAACAGAGCCATAAACACAAAAACAAAAGCAAAAAATAAAACATAATTTATTCAAAAAAGCATTGAAAATTGTTAATAGAGTATATTATCTACAAGTTACTGTTCCTGTTATACGTTAGATAGATATACATACTATGAACTGTAGATATAATAATTTTTATATGGGATTCTCTGAAATCTGAAAAGTGCTCCCCAGCACAAAAAGATTGAGAAAGGCTGGGCTATAGCAGAGGGAGTAAAAAGCTGATATATACAGATAAGGCTGGGGTTATAGGTTCTAGATCTCAATTAGAGCTAAAGAGAAGTACATCTATTAGAAACTCAGTAAAGCCAAGAGAACTTGGTGATGTATTGGAATAGAGGAGGTATAAAGGTTAAGAGGTGTGAAAGATGAGCTCTATGTTTATGGTTTACATAGTTTACCTTGGATAATGGTACAGTATGAGGTTCTAGTATACGTTAGAAGACCAAGTTTGAAGGCTAAGACAAATCATTCAGTTTAGGATATTCATTTAGAGACACCTATAAGACATCAGAGGGAAAATGCAGTGAAGACGGTTGGATATGTGTCTAAAGTAAAAGTTCGAGCTGGAGAAATCATGTTGGGATACTTCCCGATAGAGATAAAAGTTACAGACCTAATGAAATGACCTGGAATGAAATTTTTGAATGAGAAATAAGAGAGCCTAGGAATGATCACTGAGGATTTTGAATGAGGGAAGGAGAGAAGGAATAACTAGAGAGGTGTTGGGGTAAATAAAACAACCATGGTGCCCTAAGAACCAAGAAAAGAAGGGGTTTCACAAAAGAGAGTGACCAGTAATGCCAAAAACTGAGAGAACAGGATTAGTCAGGCCTGAACATCATGACCACTGGACTTCTCTAACAAAGGGGGAATGGCATAAAAGTAGGTTTGTTGAAATTGTGGGTGCCCAAAACAAACAGGCAAGGAGAGAAGTAAGCGGGATATAAGCAAATAAGATGCAGCAAGATAAGAAAAGCATCAGAAGTTTGGTTGTGAAAAAGAGTAGAGAGATGGGGTGCTGGCTGGCTCTGAATAGTAGGAGGCCTGTGGTAAGAGTACAAAGGAGGCCCATATCTGTCTAAATATTTTAAAGTTATACATTTAACTAATACAATGTTGAAAATCTTCCTATTTTCAAGATCTGTCTTCTTAGCAATCTGAGAGGCCAGGTTCAAATGGAAATTTCTTGGAATCCTCAAAATTTTGTACTAGGATTTGTACCTTTGGAAGTACTGGTCCAAAGTTCTTATTTCTGGTCAATAATTGGTTGCTCTTTCTCATCTGGTCCCATAAGCAGCCTCACAC
>NW_003852443.1:6093922-6094441 GCF_000181295.1 Otolemur garnettii
CCAGGGAAGTCAGATCCAGGCCCTCTGAAGCACAGCTTCCAGAGTAGAGCTCTCTCTTCCTTCATTCTCAAGGTGGTAGTGGTAGCTGGAAGGAGGGATATTTTTAAAACATTGGTCACATGTTTTTCTCTCTTTTGGATATAAACTGTCCTTGGCACAGAAGTAGAATGGCCCACTTCTATTCCAGCGTTTCCTATTAACCATTATGGAGAGGAGGAAATCGACAGGCTGTAGGATGGTTTCAAAGGAAATGACTGGCTATCAAATTCTTGAAAGACATTGATTAGTGAGTTATTAATTCAAGTTCACTGAATAAGCAATTTACAAATCACTTTTCATTGAGCTTGTATAGCAGTCTGAAGTAAATGAACGTGGACTCTCTATCAGAGTTTTGGTGCAATGACAGTTTTGCCTCAAGAGAGGATGCTGAATTTATGTTATAAATCTAACTCTCTTTCACTGTATTTGGATTCTACTTTGTTGTTGTTGTTGCTGAGATTAACATAAAGGCTAGAGCTA
>NW_003852443.1:6095250-6096921 GCF_000181295.1 Otolemur garnettii
TCCCACATGTTTCTATTTCTCCCATGTTTGAATTAGTGTATGATAAGAGGTCCCAAAGTACCATTTAGAATTCTTTTAAGTTATTTGAAAATCAGTTGTTTGGTCACATTAGTAGTTGCTTTGCACAGTTGGGATAAACCTAGCTTTTGTGAAATATTGACAATAAGGCAACAGGCAGAGACATATTTGTATAATAAAACAATTCTAAGCAAAGGAATCAAAGATCTGCAGCCAAGGGTCCAGTTTTACTGATGTTTCCACAAGTTCATGGGTACAAATGTGTCTGTTCTTTGGCCATGAAGTTAAACAATAGAAAGTATATAAAGAGAGAGATGGCAAGAGAATGTTAAATTGTGGCAATCCCCTAGTGTCTTGATGCTGAATAATGGGGGAAAATACATTTTTATCCTGGACCACACACAGAAAGTGACTCTTGCCCACAACAGACATTTAAGATGCCCTGGCCACCCTCCTCACTGCACAGCACTGATGGTGCATTCAGAATGCCAAGCAGGTGGCAGGAAGTCACTGGTGAATGAGAACCTGTTCTCGGGATCGTGGGGGAGCACCAGGCAGCCATTCACACTAAGGATGCACACTAAGAAAGCAACTTAAAGACAAGAAATGTCTTCTGTAAACATCTGCCAAAAAAGGTCCTGGGCTTACATTTGTCTCGTATGTGACTATATAAGCAAAGTTGGTGCAGGAAGGGAAGAAGCACCTGTAAACACAAGTACATACACCAAGGTATAGAAGGAAAAATGGCACTCACTAAAGGAGATTCTTTCCTAACCAGAATTTTTGTGAGCAGAATTGACATATCTACCCCTAAGGAAAGAGAAAGGGGAAAGTAGGTATTGACAGTCAACTCAAAACATAGATGTTGTAAATCATTGTATAAAAATGCACACACTAGGCTGCATAAGTTACTGGGGTGTATTGATTTGATTACTATCAAACATTTTTTGGTTGTTTTTGCAAAGTACTAAGCAAAAGGCACTATAAAAGCTAGAAAACCAAGCTGCAATACAGCAGCTTCTGATGTAAGCTTCTAGTGAACGGAATGGGCAGTACGTGCTCCATCTGAATGGGGCACATTAATTACATACACACAGCCTTTAACAAAATCAAAAGTTGAAAAGACAATTTATAAGAGTTTTGTGACAGTATTTAACACTTTATGGATTAAGTCATTATATAAATAGTGCAGTCAGTATGAATTTCAGCACACATGCTTTGATGAACTACAAATGTAACTTTATAATTCATTCACAACTTAAATCAATTTCAAGCCTCTCAAAAGAGAAGAAATATGCTTAGTGAATTTGGGCTTTCTGATCTTTCATCCTAAGGTTGTATCAGCGTTCCAGACTGCTTTCATGTGGTCAAGCAACAGGGAGTGAGAAAGGGACATGGATTCTTGGGTCCTTTAGTTACCTGGCTATAAGGTAAGGGTTACCCTTAAAATAATTATCAGGTCAGTGAACCTGGAGATGTGGGTGTCTCAGATGGCTCCCAATTACCTATAGAAAGCTCACAGTCCTTTCTTTGAGGTTTTTACACTATCTCTGGGTTTTTCCCAAGAGATTGACAAAAGGATACACTTTCTGAGGCCCATTAACATCTCTATTACATCTCTTCTTCTCCATCTCTCCCTTATCCAACTTAGGG
>NW_003852443.1:6097295-6098199 GCF_000181295.1 Otolemur garnettii
CCGAGCCATCTTTTTTGTTTTTTAATTTCATTTTTATGAAATCATTACTGTATACATTTATGGGGTACAATGTGATGATTTGATATACAATGTGAAATGCTTCCATTTAACTGGTTAACATAACCATCAACTCACTTACTTTTTTTTTTGTGGTAAGACATTTATAAACTAGACTCTTAGTTGTTTTGAAATGTATCCTTGCATTGGGCACATCAGGTGAGATCCCACCAAATACCCTTCCTCCACTCCAATACATTACTTAGAAATAAAATCAAATCAGAAGGCATCACATTACCAGACTTCTGATTATATTACAAACCTATATTGATCAAAACAGCATGGTCCTGGCACAAAAATAGATATGTGGAACAGAATAGAGAATCTAGAATGAATTCAGCCACATACTGTCATTTGGTCTTTGATAAGCCTAACAAAAACATACAGTGGGGAAAAGATTCCCTATTTAACAAATGGTGCTGGGAGAACTGGTTGGTGACCTATAAAAGACTGAAACTAGACCCTTACTTTTCACTACTAACAAAAATTGATTCTCACTGGATAAAAGACTTAAACTTAAGATATGAAACTATAATAATACTGGAAGAGGGTGCAGAGAAATGTTTGAAGATCTTGGCCTGGGAAAATATTTTATGAGGAGGACTCTTCCCTGGAAATGAAAGCAACAACAAAAATAGGTTACTGGTATTGATCAAGTTAAAAAGCTTCTGCACAGCTAAGGGCACTGCAAGTAAAGTAGACAAACTTCAGAATGGGAAAAGATTTTTGCAGGTTATGATTCTGGCAGAGGTCTGATATCTAGAATCTACAGAGAACTTAAAACAATAAGAAAACAGCAAACCACCCTATTTCTTTGTGGGCAAGAGACTTGAACAGAAACTTCTCT
>NW_003852443.1:6098734-6099913 GCF_000181295.1 Otolemur garnettii
AATAGACAGTACCTAGGAGAATACTCTGGGCTTGAAAACTTGGTTTTAATATCTTGTTAGCCTTACTATAGCACAAGACAGAACTTTTTTTAAAATCCTAAGATAGACCTCGAGGATCAAAATATTATAGTTTCTACTTTTTAAAATGTCACCTTGTTCTGAGACTTTTGCTTTTAATATTGAATAGGAATTTCTGAAGATGTACAGCAGCAGTCATGACATCAGACAGGAAGAGAGAGACCTCTTTCTAACACACACCCAGGAGGGAGATCCTGCAGAGGAAATGTCACGAACAATGCCGTGTTGGGGATTTCTCTAAACCCATCATTGCCAGGCACCTGTGCTCCAGGGCATCCATCCAATCAGCCAGAGAGCAGGCACCTTGCCATTTCAGCAGATGGGTATTAATGTTGAAGGCAAAAGAACCATGTATGGTATATATTTCAATTATGAGTGTGGAGACTTGGAGTCCCAGTTGGAATCATGTCCATCTTTCCTGAGCCCGTAACAAACTAGAGATTATTCTATCCAGAAAGCAGCTTTGTACAGAATTAGCTTTCAGGAAAAATGCACATTTACAAAGAGAAGAACATATTTTGTATGACAAGTCAAGACTCAAAGGAAAGTGGGGGAATATTTTAAAGAAATTTCTTTGGCTTTTTATTTCCACTGAAACAGCATTGAAAAGGCAGAAGAGAGGGAAAATTTCTACCACACAGATATATAATGTCAGAATTGACAGAATTTTGAAAGCCTGTGGATTTCTAAATGTCAGTAGGTATTTCCACTTTTTGAAGAGTTCTAGTCACACAAACATCAGAGGTAAAAGTGGTTTCTAGGATAGGATCCTCTTCCATTTGGGGTCTGCATTGTCTAAGACACAGATATCATTCCCGCTCACACTGACTTCTACACTGTTACATTTTAAAAGGCTTTTAAGTAAGGCTGTCTATGCTTTATACTGATGAATGCTATTAATGGCCAATTATTATTTCAGCATGTGGTAACTTAGCATACTGCATCTCTCTGCATTATAACTGTTTACCTAATTTCATTATCATTATCATCACCAAAAAATATTGAAATGCCTACTTCAAGTTTTACAAATGCCTTTCGCCAGTAAGCATTACAAGTGAGTGGAAATGACTGTGTAAGTGGTTGACATTATCCAGAGAGATA
>NW_003852443.1:6100002-6156263 GCF_000181295.1 Otolemur garnettii
CTTGCTCACAGAACCTCAAATTCCTAGATTCAAGCAGATCCTCCTGCCTCAGCCTCCTGACTAGCTAGAACTACAGGTGCCCACCACAACACCTGGTTAGTTTTTCTGTTTTAAATAGACATGTGTCTCCTTGCGTAGGCTGGTCTCAAACTCCAGAGCTCAAAGAAACCTCCTGCCTTAGACTCCCAGAGTGCTAGGATTATAAACATGAGCCACTGTGCTCTGCCACAGAAGCCTTTTTACATAAGGAGTTTAACCTGTTCTTTCTAACTGGCTTAAGTACCTTGTTTTACATTGACCAAAATTATTTTTGTTAATTCACGTTCAGTAGAAAGGTACATCATCAGTTCTTATAAAATTACTTTATAGCACCTGGGGTTAGCAATGTGAAGGATACCAGCATATCTTGGATTATCTAGTCCATGAAATATTTCTAAATTCTTGTTCAAGGATTCAACTACGAAGGGTGCGAAAACATGTATATGCATTTCAGAAAGGAAAAAAAAACTGTATTAAAACTATTAAAAAACTGTAATACTCAATATATACCAATGTTTGTTATCTTGTATTTACGTATCTTGGATCTCTTGTAATTACAGAAGGCAAACATGACTTGAATATTACAATTTTAATAGAGTTTTTTTCCTCTCTTAAAACATGTATACTTTTTTTTTTGGCACCTTCTGTATTTATTTTATTGACTACTAATATCTTAGTTCTGAAAGGTTGTCACAACTTGTGCAGCAAATGGGAATTAGAAATCGTGATCAAGTTCCACTTGATTGAACCACTCCCATGTGTTGGTTATGATGGTGTAAATTTCAGGCCACTGAGAGCTCTGCTTGCAGTTAAGCTTGCAATTAAAATATTACTCGAGGTTCTCTGCTTGAATAATTTGCCTTGGTAGCAGAAGAACCAGAAATGTAACACTTGAAGCCAATGACTGAACCAGTAGTCAGAGAACAAGAGTAATAGCGGCAACAAAAACCCTCCGGCACTACTGTCTTTTCGATCAGGACTGAGAAGCAATGTGTTGAATCTAATTCCCAATCTTTCCATCATTTCCAGCTCAGACTGGCTCCTGTCTCCCCCTTCTCTGGGAGTCAGGGTTAAGTTCAGAACTCCCAAGCTGATCCCTGCAATAGAGGTTGCCACAGGCACAAGCCTGGCATCAGGGTGGCCAGGATTTGCGTTTCCAGGAAACAAAAAGACGTCCCGGCCTATGAGTAGCCACCTGTATTGATTTACACTGGGACTCAATTCCACCAGTACCACTGGGTCCTAATTATGGTAATAACGGCTGCCACATGTAAGCACTTACCATGCGCCATACGACATGTTTACCACTTCATTAACTTTGCTTCATTGGAGCCCCTCAAAAAGCTTAAATAAAACAAATCCAGTCTTCAGATCTGCCATCTTCTTTTCAAAATAGTATATCATTCTATTGTTACTATCCTGAAATTAAATTTATAGTCATATAACTGACCTACACTCATGTTTATAAAAATGTATAATATGTGTAATACTCTAAGGTAAAAGAGAAATAAATTTATATGAATAATTTTTTTTTTTTAGACAGAGTCTCACCTTGTTGCCCCTGAGTGATGTGGCATCACAGTTCACAGCCACCTCAGGTTCCTGGGTTCAAGAGATTCTCTTGCCTCAGCCTCCAAGTAACTGGAACTACAGGCGCCCACCACAACACCTGGCTATTTTTGGAGATAGGGGGTCTCTCTCTTGCTCAGGCTGGTCTCAAACCTGTCAGCTCGGGCAATCCACCCGCCTCGGCCTCCCAGAGGGCTGGGATTATATGTGTGAGCCACTGTGCCCAGCCCTGAAAATAAATTTTCAAGTAATTGAAAATACACTTCAATTATTTCCTTTTAATTAGGAATTACTCAAAAATGATTAGAAGACGCAAAGCCTAGCACTCACACCCAGTATTACTGAAAATATAGATCCACCTTCAATACAGGCTGATACGCTGTTTCACCAATGACCTAATAATATGCAGAGCTCTGCTGTTGGTTATTTGACTTTCTTACAAAAGGGTAAACAAATTCTGAATGGGAGACAAAATGAAGTATAATCTTCCCTTGATTTACATGTCAGGAATTTGCATTCCTGGAAAATTTAGTACATGTTAAAACCATGAAAAAAACCTGATTTTTATGTAAAAGACAGATTCTGGGCTTAGATAATTATATAGAGGATGTTCACCTGCATCAGTGCTTTTCAACCTTTTTACCTCACGGCGCACTTGAACCTGTCATTAAACTTCCACAGCAGACTTAGATTATGTTGATAAAAAAAAAAAAAAAAAAGAAGAAGAAGAAGAAGAAAAAGAGTAAAAGAAAGAATATATTTACTGTGCTTTGAACTTCTTTCAAAGATAATTAATTAATGATCTTTGAAAATTTTTGTAGCACATTTAAGTTCACCTCACAGCACACCACTGTGCCGGGACACACCAGTTAATGTCGGTCAGTTTGGGAGCATTGCAAAGGAGGGCAGGGCACAGTAGTGCAACACATAGTTTCCCATGGTGAGGTGCCCAGCAACCAAATTCCTGCCCACTAAGTATCACAGCCTCTTCCAATCTTGTCACTCTTTCTAAAAGTTTAAGAAATTTTTTTGAAAGTATTATAACAATGAAGGTTTCAGAACCATCCTGTTTCAGTATTAAGTTGGAACCTACACAAGAGCAATTATGCCCCATTCTGGCTTTGGGAACCACCACCTCACACATGAGGAGCATCAGTCATACTTGACAGACTAAAAACCTTATTCTCAAATAATTTGCCTAAACATCAAATCACAGACGTCTTTTTAATCTAGTAAGTGAGATTTAAAGCCAGATCTGTTTCATTTCTGAAGCGGGAGTTATTCCCACTGCACTGCATGGAGTTTGGGGGTACATTGTCGCTGCATTTATAAAAGACACAGGTTCCTTAATTAAGGAGGACTGGAATGAAGACTGAGAAGCACCTGGACTGCAGATCCATACTGAAGGAATTTTTATTCACACTCAGTTTTGGGTACATGGGACAATTCTACACATTTTTAGCACTTTCATTGTCCATTCATTTTCTTGTCCGATGTTCTTCACTCACATGCTAATTTTTATTCTGATTTTAAAACATTTTAAAATGACTACAATCCCTTAAATGTTAAATCAAAGAAAATGCAGAATAGAAACTACAAAACCAACTACTTTAATTCCATTTTATGTACTATGAGTGTTACCTTCACTAACATAATTCCAGGGGTAGCCTACAATAGCAAGAATTCCTCCCACACTGAACCCTCCTTTCAGTTGTAATCATTACACTTCTTCCTCTAAATCTACCTACCCCCCAATTTTTCACTTTAGCCTACTCCATAGCTGGATACTCCCTGGGTGAATTAGTCCCCTGAATATGATGCTATAAAGTCAGAATTATTTCTACCAATTAAAAGTATTTTCTCATATAATTCCTCCATAACAATCACTACTATTTCCAGCTTCCTGCTGTTAACACTAAAGTAGTAGTTTCCAAACTTTAGTGAGCATGGCACCATCAGGAAGGCTTGTGCAAATACAGTTGTCTGGGCCCCACCCCAGAGTTTTGATTCAGGAGGTCTGGAGTGTAGGACAAGTTCTGATGACTTCCCAGGCACTGCTGATGCTACTGATTTGGGAAGTAAACTTTGAAAATCACTAAAGAAACGCCTCTCCATTGCTTCTGACAGAGGAAATTAATACTGCAAAGAGTTCGTGTAATGACTAAGGAACTATGTATATGCTCTTGTGTAGGTTCCAACTTAATACTGAAACAGGATGGTTCTGAAACCTTCATTGTTATAATACTTTCAAAAAATTTCTTAAACTTTTGGTGTGAAGTGATAAGAGGAACGTGGCTATCTACACCAAGTTTGCATACCTGGAACTTGGACATTTCAACTAGGTGCCCAGCAAAAATTATGCTATAGGAAAGGTAGTGACACCTAAAACTAGAACAATGCAATATTAGTAATAATAACAGCTAATATTCATGGGTTAGTTATTATATGTAAGGCACTGTACTAGCACTTCCCTGGAATTGTCTCATTTCAATTAGCCTTGAAAGGTGCAGTTATTATTACATTCCTGCTTGACAGTGGAGGAAAAATGATACAAAGCATTTACATGACATACTCCGGCCTCCAGAATAAGAGAATTTGTTCTGTCTGGCTCCAAAAACACGAGTGCCTACCCACCCCGCTAAAGAACCCACTGGGGATCCCTCCTCCTCTGTTCCCTTCATTACCCACTGACATTGACTAGATTCCTTCAGCCTGGAGCTACAAGTGTTGAAGAGCATGACAAACACGTGACAGATATAGAAAACTTTCCAGAGACCAAGGGTCCTATTGCCAAATGGTTAGTTGACAGATCAATATGATTTTAGTATCCAGAAGATTGAGAGATCGTGGATTCTTAATCAGCCTTTGGAGTACTCTTTTATCATATGCAAATCTGACATTTCAGGAATAATTCTACTGGAAAAAATATATTAATAGTTGGTTAGCACATCTCACATGCCTATGAAATGCGATAAATTCAGAACAATGTTAGCACTCATTATGTTAAGGTCTGCCCTAACAGCAAAAGCTCGGCATTCACTTAAATCTGGACTTTGAGTAACCATCATGCAAGGTGTGTTTTGAACATTCTAGTAACAGGAAGCTGAGGTGGAGGGAGTTTTAAAAGAAACTAAAATTTACATTGAGGACCTGGTTTTAAATAGCCTCCTCAGCCACACTGTGACCTTAAATGAGGGCCTCCACATGAAAGAAACGAAGGTCAAAATGAACCTTTGCTGTAAAGTTGAAAACAGAAACCCAACAAAATAAAATCTGTTCTTTTAATAAATGTCTGTTAATATTAATAAAATGTCAGTAGCATAAGTGATCAACTGTTGTGGCATTAAGAATAAGAATTTAATATATATTCTAAAAGGTTAGCCCACAAATGGGGTATCATTTTACTTTATTCACATTACAATTTATAAATACACTATTTACAGACACAGTTTAGAAACATACCATGATAATAAAACCATCTGTTCTTCAAGGAAAATATTCTTCAAACAAAAACTCTTACCTTTTTATAGAAAAAAATCTGGGGTGGTGCCTGTGACTCAAAGGAGTAGGGTGCCGGCCCCATATGCTGGAGGTGATGGGTTCAAACCCAGCCCCGGCCAGAAACTGCCAAAAAAAAAAAAAAAAAATTTGTATTGTGACTCCTTAATATTTTTAGGGCAACATTGATGTTTTGTTTTCAAATTAATAGTAATTTCTTTAATTCATTTTATCACCTACAGCTTCTCTCTAAGGTTTCAAAATAACTATGTCATAAAATCCTTCAGAAAGTGACCTCCCACTATCATCTTTTGAGGAATTTACCTTTAAGTAACACACGAAAAAATTTAATTTCTTCTGTCTTTCTAGTGAGAATGAAATTTTTACCTAAGACTATTTTTTCTCAATTGGTTCATAATCAAGCAAGAAATTAACATACCTAACATATTGCAATAATTCTTTGCAGTTAACAGGCCCCACACAGGATGACAATCACAAAATACTTCTAGAATAAATGTATATAGGCTTAAGGTTATTTTACCTTTTCAACAGAAATTCTACTAACTTGGATTACAAATTTAACGGGAGAAAATTCTTAAGTCTTTCACACTAGGTTTTCTAACAGCAGTGTTCATTTTCCACCATATCTGAATAAGATGAAATAAAAACGGATAAAAATGGCATGTACATTGGCAAAACAAATGGATTGTTTTCCTTTTCCCCAAGTTCGGCTGGTTTGATTCTCAAGGCAGAGCGCAACAGATTCTCTGAATCCTACATCTCAGCCTCTCTGATGACTGTTTACTACTGAAATTTTTGAACTGTGCCTGAGGCCAGGAAGGGTAGAAGAGACAGAAGAGGAAGTAGGAGGGATAGAGGAGAGGTCAGAGAAGAGGCCGATGGGAACGGAAAACAGGAAGTGGCCGAAGGAGAAATGAAAACAAACTAAGCCTGAAGCCAGAGAAATATAGAAGCCTGACTAATGGAATAAGCTGAAGACAAAAGTGGAAACAGGAAAGTGAGATAATGACAGATTGTCTTAGGGATTTCAGAGCATTCAATAGCTCTATCACTCTTCTTCCAAAATAATCCAGATAGCAAATATTCTATCATCTATAAAGCTAATATTTTAAAGTTCTATCCAGATACATGAAAATGGCAAAATTGTTCATTATGTTTGCTAATTATTAACTGGTAGTCCTGACTTACATTATTTCCAATAAGCCAGAAAGATACATAAAGCATACATATGAATACACATATACTTAGAGGAAAGAAGCAGTTAAAAGTTAGGAAGGTGTGAATTTTCATCCTTCAACTTTTCAATTGCATCTACCCTCAAAATAATATTTGCAGAATTATAGTCTTTAGGCAACTTACTTATCCCATGCAGAAGTATAACAGTCTTCCCCAAGAGACAATTTTCTTCAAAATATCAAGGCACCATCACATTCAGTAAGCTATTTCTTCCCCGACCAATTACAGGGTGACCAGGTAATCAAGAAGATAAAAGTCATACTTAGAAACTACAAATCTTGTGACTGATGAATATGTTGATTCTAAGGTAAACTTCAAAGTATTGAAAGAATTACTTTCAAAGTCTGTCCTCAGTATGTTGTGATCATATTTTAAATTATACATATTATAATTCTTACTAACTCTTACATGATAATAATCATAAAAAATGTATATACTTTCACATGAAGCCTTTGTTGTCTTAGGATCTTTATGAATTCAGAGAAGGGCCAAATGTACATCTAGTGCAGCGACCTTAGGCAATAGAGCAACCAAGCTATTTTCAAAATCTTGAAGCAGAACAAAATATCCTTCATTTAGAGAACTTTGATCACTATGATAATTAATATTAATTTCTAAAGGAGTGTATGTGGTTGACAACCAGTGTTCTCTTCTATGTAGTCCATTTATATTCCCATTAAACTTTCATAATAAATAATGACTTTTGACTTTAGATCCTAGTTTTGACCTATTGATTTCCCTAAGAAAACCTTGTCATCTCATTCCCAGTGTGCTGAACCTCTGAGTAGAAATAGCCTGCAGGTGTGTCAGACTGGTTCGCACCAGCCCAGATGCAACAGGCAACCTGATTACACTGATTTCCTGAGGTACATTATTTATGGCCCTTGGCAGCTACAAGCCACATTATACTGTATTACACAAGTACTGCATCTGCCATTCAGGACTGGAGGAGAAATAGATTTTATTAAACACAGGTCATATTTGATAAGAAAAAAGAAATAAATCACATGAGCTACCCAACAAGAGGAGTACTTTAACATCAGTCTAAAAAGCTATTAACAATTATTCCTTTGTTGTCAAAAAACTTAATGCTATTTCTACAGCTGCAGATTAGAAATAGCATTAGAATAGGAATTAGGCATTTCTGATTCTAGCCAAATCTGAGTCATTCTGTGAAATCCCTAATAAGAATTTCTTCTACTGTTGGCACTGCTATGCCAACCTGGATACATGGAACATATGGGTGTGGGAGTTCATGTGGTGTGCATGGGATAGAGCCCTCACCTTCCCTGAAACCCTTATACGGCTCAAATTCTGTGTTCTTATGTAACAAGTCCTAGAACTACTCTGCTCACATTAACAATAGATGTTTCTTAGGATATAAATTATAGTAGGTTTATAAGTATCTTTGCCTTTCTAACATTGAACAATCCTCATTACCTCCAGACATGTTGCTCAGGCACAAACTCAGATTTTCGCCTAGAATCCTTACAACTATTCCCCACTAAATAAATATGTTGAGAGCTCATTAGATGTCAGGCTCTTGCTGAAGTGTCTGGCATGCATATTCTTCTAAAGATCACAATAATCCAATAGCTAATTAGAAGCAATTAGGCCAAAATAAGATCTCTGTTGATTAATTGATCTAGTGGTTTCATATTACCACTAGAAACTTTCTTCCCAGACTTTTCTAGTGGTTTCACCAATATCAGTACATTTTTCTATAAGCAGATTTTGTGAATCTTAAGTAAAGCTAAAAGAACCCAGGAGACTGGAATAGAAAGTGAGAAAAAGGAAAATAAGAGGCAAATACATGAACCATAGAAGCTTTATAAATAAAATACAATTTTTTCAAGTACAATTTTTATTACAAATGATTTAAACAAAACCTACACTTTCTTTTTGTCCACAGAGCATGCTCTTCATGCATCTATCTTAGAATATAGCTGTACTTCTAAGTTTTTATATCTTTCCCCCTGTAATGGCAGGGACCATCTAATGAATTCTATATTCACAGTGATCAGCTTAATGCCTAGCATTAAAAATGGTTTCTGAATGATGACTGACAGACTGAATGAATGACCACTCTTAAAAGACCAGTCAACATTTTCACTATCCTTGGGAGCTCAGGAAAGATCCCTGGGAGTGATTCTGAAAAAGAGGAACTTTTGAAGGAAGATCTTTGAAAAAGTCCAACATGTAAGCAAATGTATTTGTTTGACCCTCTTTACCAGTCTAGGATATAAATTAATTCACATCTGTTTCAATACTTAAAGCAATTACTGGGAAATCCTCTTTGCCCAAACTAGTAAGATCTCTAGTATCTCTCTTCCCTCATTGCTACTCCTACCTCACTCAAACCCTTCTGGAACATAGTTTAATCAGTGTGAAAGAACCAGCCCTCTTTTGAATCAGAAGTGAGGTGATTATTTGTGACCATACTAAGTTTCCTAGAAGAGCAGATCAAGGTTGACTTGAATGTTGTTTTGTTTTGTTTTGTTTTTTACTGATAAGTGATGATGAGTTGAAACTTTATTTTGCAAAAAAAAAAAAAAATGTTAACAGCTTTTTGGAAATACATATAATTCGCATACACAACAATTCACTCATTTAAAGAGTGCAATTCAAAAGTTTTTAGTGTATTCACAGAGAGCTGTTCTTCACATTTTAATGCTTTCCTGTTGTTGTCTTTAGTGACAAATTTGATGTCCAAGTATCTGCTCAGACCACAGTGGTTCCTTCAGGAAGGAGAATGCAATTTCTCCTAATGGTAGTCAGGGTCACGTGTGCTCCATGCTTAGGCAACCTAAGTTAAGGCTTCACACTATAAGCTCATAAACTCAACCACTGTTATCAGAATGCAATCCTTGCCCCAATGCCAGTTTGCATGTTTGGGAAGTAAATTCAGAGCTTAAAAGAGCCATTCACTAAGACCCAATTATTGAGCTGGTTAACAGTCCAGATTATCTGTGGTAGACATGGAAATGTACCCAGATCTCACTTCAAAGAAGACAACTGCCCAGCTGCAAGGAGCATGGTTGGCAAGTTGCCTACATCTGTTGGGTTCCTCAGACTGTGACTCAGCTACAGAGAGTTGTCTTTTCCAAGGTCTCGTCTTTCATGGATAGTCCATATCCAGTCACTGGGTGAAGCAGGGGTATAATAGCCTGGCCATTTTGGCCTGACATGGGACATTCTGAAATACAGTGCTCATTCCTGAAATTTCTTCAGGGTGGGCTGAGACTCTGCCAGGCTGATTCACAGTTCAGCTTCTTCCTCTTTTCAATACTGCTCCTTCTCTCTCCCTGTCACAGGTATTGGTCCCCAATAATTACCCAGCATCTTTGATTCCATCTCAGTGTCTCAGGAGTAACCACTGCTTTCACTGATGGTCTGAGAAAGCAGGAAATAAGATTTTTGAAACTGGATGTATCATGCTTAACTGACAATGAATCATTGGTGGAGGTGAAGTGACAACAGGCAGGGCCAGTAGTTAAGAATTTCACTGGAGGCTAATGAGGAGGCTGCACCAGGGAAGGAAGCACACCGGGCTCAGTATATCTGGTATTCGAGTTATATGGAAGAAATAGTAGCTATAAAGCTAATTGATTGGATGACTACTTCTAAGTGCCATAGATAATCTACAGAAAGATATTGTACTGCAAGGTGAGTTACAGCTCACTAATATCCAGTAGGAAAGCCAGTTATACACATATGGAGAATTTCTCATTACCCATTGGAAAGAGCAGAAAAGGTTGAGAACCAAGCCCAGTACCTGATAGTATGAGTAGCTTTACTTCAAAGAAGGTTAAACACAAAACCTAAGCAGTACTATTACATGTAGGTCAGGGAAATATGTGAGTTTGTCGGAAAAACCCTAAATGTTTTGTAATATCTAGTCAATGTAAGTGTACAGAAGTCAGGGGAATGATGTAGATTCTGAGGATGCTTGATCAGGAAAACCAGAATGTTAAATTGGATAGGGAAGAATCTATTAACTCTGGAGCTCTCTCTCCAGATATACCCTGGCGAAGACTCATGAGATTGTGTGAATTCATTACTAGGATGGCTTCTAGAAGTACAAAAAAAAGCTGTGATCCTGAGAGAAGCTGAAATGCCAGAAATGTCATTGAAGACAGTGGAGACAAGAAATAAAGGGTTCAGGCATCCTGGAATAAAGACATCACATGAAGTTGACAACCCACTATATGAGTATGTTCAACAGAAAGGCCCAGAAGATAACACTATTTACCAAGGCCATAGGAATGTGGTGGAAAGAAGGGCATCAGCACCACCAAAACGTTTTCACAATGGCTCTCCTCTTTAAGGTCGACAATAGGAAAAGTTATCATATAAATTGGCCTGTTGATAGCAACAGGGATAATAGGACCCTATAATCATACAGATTAGGTAGGAGCACTTAAGCTCCAGAAGACAAGGGATGGCAATCATTATAATAATGACCAGGTCAGACTTGCAGCCAAGGGACAAGACTGAAAAGAGTTGCAAAGGTATTTAATACAGCATGGAATCTTAGGGGTCACAGAAATTTGTAACCAACAAAAAATATGCCTCAATTTGTGGTAGCAAAAGAAACCAAGCATGAATGACCAGAAAACTGAGGATTATTATCACAATAAAAATTCACAATTGTTGCCCATATTTAGACCTGGGACATGTCCCAGACCCTTGATACAATGACTTAAGAGATAGTTGAATCTTTATAAGGGAGGACTTTATACACCACATCAGACTTACACAGTAAGGATTCTTCTAGGTATCTATGATCACTGACAGTTAACTGTATTTTCTGAAAACAGGAATATTGAGACATTTCAAGAACAGTTATATACAATATTAGAACTGACATTAATATCTAGGGCCCTAAAGTTTTAAGATATCCCTGGAAAAGTGGACACATGTGCCAATTCAGGTCCTCTGAAAAGCAGACGTAAAATTGGGATCAGAAATGGACAGATTTATTGGAAAAAACTCCTGTGAAAGACAAAAGAAGAAGAAATGGGAGTAGGCAAGAAATGCTTTCATTTCGCCCCAATACTAAGGTATTTGTGTAGGATCATTTGAACATTAGGCAGCATACCACTTGATCCATCACACTTGTGAGTTTTTGCTGGATGGACCTAATGAGCAAGAAGTGGCCAGCATGTTCAAGGCCTCATAAGTCACATGAACTCCAAAAGAAGTAAATACATGTTATGAACTACCACAGCCATCAATTTTTAGGGGTTCCATTGTTAGGGCGTACCAGCACATACTCTTGAAAGCAAAGTATTAAAGTGTAAATTATCACAGCTTGTGATAATTGGTGAGCTTTTTCCATTTCTATAATCAGTTCATTCCACGTCAATATCCAGGATTGTATAAAACACTTAGGTGGGGTACAGAGAAGTAAAGAGCTCTCCCACAGGTCTCCAGCAGGCTCTCCAGCAGGCTTCAGTGTAAGCATCTCTCACTTTTGGACCCTAGGATTTGGCTCCTGCTGTGGTGTTGGAGTATCATTAGTGGGAAAAGATCCCATATGTCTAGTCTTAGCAGGAGTGAATAACAAAGTGAGTCCTCTGAAGTTTGGGGGCAAGGTTTGAAAATCTTCAGTGTACAATTTATACCATTCAAAAAAGTATTCTTGGTAGATGACTAGGCCATATTAAAGATGAAGTGCCTGACCATGGCCCACCAAGTAAACATGTAGCCAGAATTTCCCATCTTTAGTGGAGTCCTGTAGGACCCACCACATCATAAGTTAGTCTGGACCTAGGAGCAGCTTGTCATGAAATCAAAGTGACCCAGCATGAGCAGGGTTGCAATCAGCCACTATTGTATCATGGTCCCCTCTCAGTTCATTTTATAATTTTCTAGAGATCTTCTATGACCAGAAAAAGAAGGAGAAAAATATCCTTGTGAACATATTAAGTACAGTGCCTTTGATCATTCATTTTGGATAAAATGAGTGATATCATAATATATTCAGATTCTTTGGCTATAGGAAAAGGCCTGACCAACTTTTCAAGTCTGTGGAAGGAAAAATAATTTTGAGGATAAGGAAGCTAGGTTAGATATATGGGATGTCTATGAGATGGACATAGGGGATTGCACAAGAGGTATGAAGATTTGTATATCACATGTCAGTGTGTAATAAAGAATATCTACTACAGAACACTCAGTCATCAACCAAATAAAGAAAATAATTCTACCACTTAATGTCAGCCAAACTCAATAATTAGCCACCCAGTGTTGGCTTAATTAACAATAAAGAAAGTGGTCACAGTGGCAGAAAAGAAGATCCATGCTTATCATCAATGCATGGGCTCCCATTTATCAAAGCCAGGTTAGCCGCTGAATTTCTAACCTCCAAACAACACATATCATGGTGAAGCCCTCAGTAGGACACTATGCTTCAAGGAGTTCACCCAGCCATATGAGCCACTTCCATCATGGAAGTGCCATTAGTTTACATTCACAGGACTATATGTAACATGTATTCCAGGTATGCATTTCTTTTTCCTGCCCAAAGGCCCTAGACATCACTCTTTCTGAGGGATTCAGAAATGCTTGAAATTCATCATTCACTGGTATAGAATTCATCGTAATGTTTCTTCAGACTAGAAGACCACTTACAAAATAGAAAGCACCACGTGAGTCCATGACAACATTCACTGGTTATATTGAAAACCACACCATCCAGATGCTGCTGGCCTAATGGAACCTAAGTATGGCCTGCTGAAGGAATAGCTAAAGTTCCAAATCAGTGGCAGCACTCTGTGAGGCTGGAATGTCCTCCTCCAAGACACAGTGTTCACACTAGATGAAAGAAAGAACTGTGTGTAGCATTGTGTCCCTGATGGGAAGAACCAAATGCCTCAAGACCAAGAGGTAGAAGCAAGAGTGGACTTCTTTCCACAGTAATCAAATCTCCATTGGTAACTTGCAATTCCTGTCTCTGTAATGCTATGTTTTGTAGAGTTAAAAATCCAGATCTATAAAAGGGTCACAGTTACTTGGAAGGCTGAGGCAAGAGAATTACTTAAGCCCAAGAGTTTGAGGTTACTGTGAGCTGTGATGCCAAAAGGGCAAAATAGTGAGACTCTCTCAAAAAAAGGGGGGTCACAGTCTCACCAGAGGATACCACAAAAGTCCCATTGAATTATCAACTATGACCTTCACCAGGATATTTTGAGAAAAGAGAGGAGTCACCAACTTAACAAGATCAACTGAATTGAGTCATTAGGAGGAGGTAAGCCTGCTGTTACACAATGGGAATCATGAGAAATACACCCAGGACCTAGATAATCCACTGGGATGCCCGGTGAATTTAACTGTTAGTGTAAATGGATAGATACACAATGCAGGCACGAGAAGGGCATGGGCACCAGAAGTCAGACTCCTCGGACATGGGAGTCTGCACCCCAAGGCAACAGAGATGGTGCCTTCAAGGTGTAAGGAATCTAAAATCAATTGTACAGGGGAAAAAAATGTAAGCATCAATTGTGGCCCTGAGATCAGTTGCAGCAGTGGGGCTGTAGTTGGTTCTGCTGACTTCCTTCTTTTAAATTTCCCCTAAGGAAAAGTGGCCCACCAGAAGCCCGAAGTTGCTGTCACTCAACACATATGGAGAAGCAGATCAAAGTGGCAAAAGTGGTAAACTGTAATAGATATGGAGATGTGATGCCCATATCCTCCTCAAGGAAAGATCTGTTGTCTTCAGGGGTTGTGACAGCTATATTAGTTGTCTATTCCTGCTAACAAACTTAACCGTTTAAAACAAGAATTTTATCTCAAATTTCTATGGGTCATGAATCACCTCATGGCTCAGCTGTGTGCCTCTGACTCATTATCTCTCATGAAAGAGAGCTGTTGGCTGGGGCTGCAGTGTCATCTGGAGGTTCTATGTGTGAGTGTGGGAGTGGCCCTTCCAGGTTTACCAATGATTTCTTAGTCCTTCACATGTGGGTCCCAGCAGTGGGCTGTTCTGCAACATGGCCACTGGCTTCTCCAGAGTGAGTGACCCAAGAGAAGGAGGCTCACCTAAGATCACCCTCTTTTCAGGGAAGCCCAGATTCAGTGATTTGGTAAACCACAGCTAGAGTGACCCAGACATTTTGATCTCACCTGGGTTATTCTGACAGGAAATTTTCACCTCCAAGCTCTCTAGCAGGCTGTTAGGCCTACACTACAGTTCATGTTTTTCCTTTGGTCACTCCTGCTTCCTCTTTCTTAGATCCTTAGGAATTGATTCCTTAAAGATACATCTTTTATGTCAAAGTCCATCTTCAGGTCTGCTTCTGGAGAACTCAGCACTTTCTCTTCCCTTACAGTAATTTTCTTGGAGTGGGGAGTGCTTTCTTTTTTTCCATACTCTTGCTGATCATTTTCTTCCTGGGAGACGCTAAGAACACTTTTCTAATTCACTAATTCTTCCCCATTGACGAGATCTAGAGGTCAAGGGATTGGAAGGGCCAATCTCCCCAACCCCTGCCTGGCCTTATTACTCTTCTCAAGTTAGCTGATATCTCCTGGTCTTATATTGAAGATATTGTGGAGATGATAGAGAAGTTAGGGAGAAATTCTCAGAGAGAGACTTTTTCTGAATTAAAGAGGTTCACTTTATTGTCACTAGGTTAAAGAGGTTCACTCTACTCTGACTAATTTAACCTAAATAGAGACATAATTAACTTACAAGTGACAGCTTTCTTAAAATTCCACCAAACCTATTTAGCAAACAAATAATGACATTATCACATGAAAGTTTCTCTCCAGAAGGTACATGGGCTGGCAAGCCTGTAATTCTAGCACTCTGGGAGGCCAAGGCAAGTGGATTACTGGAGCTCAAAAGCACTAGACCAACCTGAGCAAGAGATAGACACCATCTCTAAAATTAGCCAGGTGTTGTGGCAGGTGACTGTAGTCTTAGGTACTTGGGAGGCTGAGGAAAGAGGATCACTTGAGTCCAAGAGTTTGAGGTTGCTGTGAGCTATGGTGCCATGGCACTCTACTGAGGGCGACAAAGTGAAGCTCTTTCTCAAAAAATAAAAAAAAGTGTAAGGAAGGTGGTAGGAAGCAAATCAAATGAAACAAATAACTTATTTTTATTTTTATTTTTAATTCTAATTAAATAATCTAGTGATTAAAAAATATTTAAGTTTAGAAAGCACGTGCTAGTCTATGTTCTACCTAAAGATACATATTTTTCAATGAAAAAATAATTTCTTAATTCTTTTGAGAGTACACAAATGATTAAACATAGCACATACAATTTAGAAGCAGAATTATGCTAAAAATGCAAATTAATTCAAAGGTCCATAATGAGATCATTTGGCCATATGGCCACTAATGAAGTTTCTAATTGCTAGAACATCAACATCCCAGTCAGAAGGCAAGGTGGAAAAATCTGCTGTATTTTGGTCTCCTTAAAATATTTTAAAAACTTAAACTAAATTTTAGTAAATAGCTTTCATCTCTAAAACATTCTTTTACACCAAGGTTCATTGAAAACCTTGTACTACAAATATTTTTCTTTTAAATATTTGAATAATTATTTCCTAGATTGTTGGATGAATAAAAAACTGAAATGTGATATTCGTAATTTATCGTACAAAATATATGCCAACAGGGATTCTATAATGAATACAATTAATTTATTTATTCATCCAAGACATATTAATTAGCATCTATAATGTGCCAGGAACTGTTCTAGGCATTGGAGAGTTACAGCAGTGGCCATAGCAGGTTGGAACCCCTGTCTTCATGTAGTCTACATCCTCTGCATTCTATTCAGGAAGATAGAAATTAAAATAATATGTTTAAAATATATAGAGAGAAAGAAAATAGTAAAAAGTTCTAAATATAAAAACAGAGAAGAGTAATATGAAAAATAGGGGAGAGATGGGGATGAGAGTGGAAAGTTTAATTCTGTGTTGAGGAAAGACCTTACTGAGAACATCACTTGAGTTGCGCTGGGCTCCCTCCAGGGAAGAACACTCACCAGTGGTGGAAACAACAATTGTAAATTTCCTGCATCAGGATTTGACCTTCCTGTATAAGGAATAGCAAGGCAGCCAGTGTGGCTATTGAGAAATGATAAGGGTGAAATGCCATGGATAGAAACTGAATGGTAATTGGGAGGAGAGACAGATCATGTATGCCTTGAGGGTCACAGGGAGAACCTAGGTCTTACTTGAAAGGAGAACAGAATTCAGCTGTTATGATGAGTAGTAAAATGAGGCAAAATGAGATGCAGGTAGACAAGTTGGGAGCTATGCAATGATCAAGTTAAGAGGGGATGGAGACATGTCCAAGACAATGGCAGCAGGGCTAGGGAACGGTGGCCAGAGTCTATATTACACAAGATTTCCTGGAGGTCCAGATTGAGGTGTGTGGTTTGCAGTGGTGAAAACCATGACTCTAAAATGTCATTACCTCCATTTTATGAAACATGGTTTTAAAAAATCACCATGGTAAATCTGTCTGTGACCTTTATTGTCTGTTGGCTTGTTTTGTTCATTTATAGCAGAGACATGTTTCTGCAATTTAGCATTTAACATTGCCCTGTAGATGATGTCTGATTGATGAGGCCTTTGATGATGTCCTAGTTTGGTATTAAATAGTAATAAGAAAATGTCCAGGAATCTATAAATGTGTGACCTATTATAACATCAAAGAGGGTCTTTAGAGGAAAATTCTACTGACTGAATTATTTACCTTAGTCATTTCTAGATAAGTAAAAATTAACTTTAGGCTCCCTAGAAAGGGAACCAGAAGCGGGGAAGAGTTGTAAACTCTTTTACTAACACAACTACATTTTATACCCCAAAAGGTGGATTTTTTTGACTCAATATTTGTTCAAATAACAGAGAAGTTTTACTTTATGCTGTAATTCTTGTCATATTTATAGAACCATCTTTTTTTTTTTTTCTGATTCAAAAGTACCAAACATGACAAGCTATATCCTTAAGGTAAATATCCTTAAGTATCCAGCCATTTTCTGTAGGCTGCCTCTGCTGGTGCTTAGTCCTGCACGCTGCCCTCTCCCTTTCCTTCTATTCTTTCCTACCCTTGAATGCTATGCTACCCCACACATCAAGGCTCAGTGTTCAAATTGCACTCTCACATGAAGCTTCACCACTTTTCCCAACTAAGAAGGAATTATTGCCTCTCTCCTCCCACCTCAGAATCTACTCCTCTCATCTCTCTTTTTGGCTTTATGCAGTGGTTAGTATCTTTCTCTCCTTCCCAATTCCTACCACAGCCATGAGAACATAATCTTTCTACCCTCCAGTCTCCAGAACATGGCTTAAGCAATGGTCTTGCCTCAGCCTTTCAAGTAGCTGGGACTACAGATGTCCACCACAACGCCCGGCTATTTTTCTTGGTTGTAGTTGTCGTTGTTTGGCAGGCCCGGGCTAGATTTGAACCCACCAGCTTTGGTGTATGCAGCTGACAACTTAGCCACTGGAGCTAGAGGTGCCAAGCCCTCATGAATGTTTCTTGACTGCATTTTATAGTCAGTGGGCCTGTGTTTATAGTGAGAACTAGCCAAAAAATGAATGACAATTCTTCAAATGCTTGTGGTGGTTGGTAGGAATATTGTTGCCAATTGTATTAAGTTAGCTCAGTAATGTTTCTGGAGTAGTGACTGGGCAAAGAAAGTCAAATTATCACCATCTTAAAATGGCAGGAAGAGAAAAGAAAACTAAAGAGAGAAGAATAAAGTGAGGGTGTCCTTGGGGACCAGGAAATGAAGTAAGTTCCCTAGATAAGATAAGAAAGCAAGATCTGGTCCTTTCTTAGACATGAAAGTGAAAAAGGAAAAGGACTTTGTGTACAGAACTTCATATTAGGAATAGCAATTGAAATTCTAGCATCAGGAAAGAAAATTAAAACATTAAAATTAAGACGATTCTGAAGATTCAAGAAGATGTCAGAAACTTACAAGAAGAATGGCTAAATTAGAGTCCATTAGGGGCTTAGTTCATTTACTGTCCAAATAACATTCATGGGCATAACAAACCAATTTTTTTTTTGGAAACATTTGTAATCAGTTCATTGTGCAATGCCATCTATAGATGCCTTTTCCCAAATGAAAACATACTCCCAGTAATGAATAAACTGGAGTCAAGATCAAAAAATGTATCAGTATGACATATTTTGAAAGTAGGTACAAAATTGCTAGAAATAGTGCATTGGTAGTATAAACTAAGATGAACCTCTTTAAAAGAAGCTAAAGAATCCGGTGAGATCTCACCTAACGTGCACAATGCAAGGGTATATTTCAAAATAACTAAGTGCAAATTATAAATGTCTTCCCACAAAAAATAAGTAAGTGAAGTGATGGTTATGTTCATCAGTTTGGTTCAAGCATTCCACATTGTATATCAAATCATCGCATTGTACCCCATAAATATATGCAGTTATGACGGTAATTAAAAATTAAATTAAAAAATAAAGAAAAGAAAAAAGCTAAAGCTATCTGATCCTGAAAGAGGATCAGATTACCAAATCAGATTCACATGACCCCAAAATATTACTCAATCAAAATTTATTATAAATGATTACAGAGATAGAACATATGGAAGAGATTCAGATGCATTTGAATGTTTATAGCAGCTCAATTCACAGTCACAAAGATCTGGAAACAACCCAAGTGACTATCAACTCATGAATGAATTAATAAACTGTGGTATATGTGTACCATGGAGTATTATGCAGCCATAAAAGATGGAGACTTTGTATCTTTTATATTTACCTGAATGGAGTTGAAGACCATTCTCTTTAGTAAAGTATCTCAAGAATGGAAAAGCCAGCATCTCGCGTACTCAATACTAAGTTGAAACTGGTAATATTAACAACTATAGGCCCATGCAAGAAAAGAACAGAATTACATTCGAGAGGGGGGAAGGTGGGGGAAGGGAATTCAGTAAGTTCTTACCTAATGGGTAAAATGTAGGGTATATTTTTATACTTCCTGGGTGAAGCACTTAACTACAAGTCAGACCTTACTTTACAAACACAAACAACCTAATAGTTTTACCATCATATTAATCTGAAATTTAAAAAAGAAAAGAAAAAGAAAGGTACAGATGAAGCAGAAAATGTCCTCCTGGACATCAAGGGTGGTGACATGTACCTCTAAATAGATAAAAATCTGTTAAGAAAGTTCTGGGGTTACTTAAACAGTAGGGAATGTTTAAATCATAAAATGTCTTCATTTCATACCTAGTAGAGTTTTATAGCCTATGAGATATTCTCCAATGAGCCATGCCTCATAGGTTCTGAGTTCCATTTATTCATGTACAGTAATCCTAACTCGGGAACATTATGCTAAGGGCATTTCAGAGATAAAGGCTCTTCCTCCTAGCGAGTAACATTAGTCTATTTATCCACAAGTCCCTTCATTGAGACGAAATTGGCTTATCTGCCTTCTTTCCTTTCTGTAGGGAACATCACCCTGGTGAAAGGAGCAAATGGATTCCACACATCCTGATCACCTGCTTTAATACCTTCCTGTCAGTGTAACATTTTAGGATAACATTTTTTATGACAATTTAGTGCTTTCAGTAAGCAAATTAAAGTCACTTTAGGAAAATGGTGGAAAAAAGATTTTTGAAGGAATTTAGATAGGTGTTCATAAAATCACTGAGTTTATAAAAACACTGAGTGTTCGTAAAATCAGAATTTGAAAATAAGGAAGTCAGAGTGATATTTGGAGCAAGCATCTGCTAAGGATACTTTTGGTAGCCTAGAGGGAAACATAAGCAAATATGTTTAAAAATGTAAGGAATTTAGGATGTTCTCTCATGATCGGTAGCCACAATGATTCTCAAGCTGGCGCTCTGCCGTGAGCTGTGGGCACCCTTCATAATGAAGTTACATAGGTTTAGAAAATATAAAGTACATATAACAAAATATTTAAATGAAACTATCTCTGCTTCCTCCTTCCTGCAACTGAGCAAGAAGGCAATAGATGCTCTATCCCTGCGTGAATTATAAAATAGACCACTATGGCCCATTAGAGGATGTGAGCTGTTGGGGTCTCAAAAGATCCCCAAAAGACTGAGGAGTGGACGGAAGCTGCAGGAAGATGTTCGTAGTGTGACTATCTGAGGAAACCCTGGGTGTGTTTTGCAGAAAGAATCAGCTTTAAATATCTGCCAGGCTTACCACGCACCAAGTGCCTTAGGAGAGAACCAGTCAAGTCATAACTTTCCTGTCCCCTGCCCCTTTCCCCTCTATTTCTTCTACCTCCAAACTCCTCCCATTAGCAAGCTAAAGGAAAGGTAGAAACCACCACAATGAGGAAAGAGAAGAAAGACTGAGCTTTCCTTTGTTCCTGCTCTGCCTGCTACCGGGCTCAACCAGGAGAAAGAGAAGATTTCATTTTATCAAATGCAAAGTTTGATTATTATCTGAGATTGAGCACTTTTAGTTACTGAACCGAAAATGTGAGGTGCATGTGATTTTTATTACCTAAGAGTAATCAGAAAAACTTTTATCTCATCAAGATGGCAGACATTTAATCACTGATTTTAAAGAGACTGTGGGAGACAAAATAAACTTGCTTTTACAGTTATGCCTTGTGAAGGCTGCTTGTTCAACGTATCGGTCACATTTTTTTACTAACTTTAACCTTACCATCCCCACAGCAAACATAATTAGCATAGCTAAAAGTATTTTAATTGAAAAACAACCCCCCCCCAAAGAAACCAAATTGACTCTAAAGGAAAAAGCATATGATTTTAAACTATTGTTCCTAATAAACAATGACTCAATAATTGACATTTAATCAAAAATGCAAATTTGACATCTTACAAACTGAGGATATACATATAGGCAAAACAAAAAAAAGAAAGAAAAATAATTGTGGTCTATCTCGCAAATAATAGCCACTATTAGCACTTGGGGTTTTATCTTTTCAAGTATTTCACAGATGGGATTTTCTATGAATTTTTTTCCACTAAAAATACATTAAATTTACATTTTAATAAATATTAGTCTTTTTAATTCTAAGGGTGGTGTTTTAACCTATTGTATTTAACCGCTTGCTAATATCAGATATTCTTTAGTTGTACATTATTAGGTAAAGAATGTTCTTCATTACCTTCCATTCTATATTTTTCCTACCTTTCCCCTAATTTTTAGGTTGAATTCATGGAAATGGATGGAGCTGGACATTCACTATATATGAACTTTCTTTATGCCAGATTTCCCGGGTAAATATTATACTAATTCCTACCTCATCCTTAGCAGTGAATGAAAATCATTTTAATCTTTACCTAAGAGTTAAAAAATGGTACCTTATTACTCTTTGTATCAGTTTTCTAGGGCTGCTATTACAAAGTAACACAAACTGGGTGGAATAAAACAACAAAAATGTATTATCACACAGTTTGAGAGACTACATGTCCATGTCAAGGCATCCGCAGGGTCACGCTTTGTCTGAAATCTCTGAGAGAGAATCCATTGCTGCCTTCCCTTAGCTTCTGCTGGTGGTCAGCAATTCTTAGCATTCCTTGGCTTGAAGACGCATCACTCCAGCTTCGACCTCTCTTGTTGCATTCTTCCTGTGTGCCTGTGTCCAGATTTCTTCCTCTTCAAAGAGCAGCCATATTCCATTATGGCCCACATTAATTACCTCAACCTGAATACAGACACAAAAATCTATTCAAATAATGTCACATTTACAGGTACCGTGAGTTAAGACTTCAATATATCTTTGTGGGGAGCAAAATTTGACCCTACCCATTATACTGATCCAATCTACATCTCTTTCATTACAAGTACAGTTGAGCCTGGTGATTAGTGAGCATTTTTTTTCAATGTTTATTGGCTATTTGTCTATCTTCTTTTGAGAAGCTTCTGTCCATATCTTTTATCTACTTTTTTATGGGATTTTTTTTTTCCTTGCTGATTGCTTGAATTCTTTGCAGATTCTGGTTGTTAGCCCTTTATTGTATGTATAGCTTGTGAATATTTTCTCATCCTGTAGGTTGTCTACTTACTCTGTTGATTATTTCCTTGGTGGTGCAGAAGCTTTTTAATTTAATCAAGTCTCATTTATTTTGTTGTTGTTGCTGTGATTGCCAGTGGGGGTCTTTTTCTTAAATTCTGTGCATAGGCTGATATCTAGAAGAGTTTTTCCCACCATTTCTTCTTGAATTCTTTATGATTTCATTACCTTACACTTGAGGCTTTTATACATTTGAATTAATTTTTGTGAGTAGTGAGAGATAAGGATTCTGCATCATTCTTCTGCATGTGGCTATTACTCATTGATTCTTGTTAGGTTGTGTGCTTCTAAGTATTTGTTTATTTCTTCCACATTTTCAGGCTTATGTGCATAGAGATTTTCATAGTATTCACAGATGATATTGTATATTTCTGCAATATCAGTTTCATTTATGATTGACCTTATTTGGGTCCTTTCTCTTCTATTCCTAGTTAATCTAGTTATATCTTTTCTTCTGCTGCCATTGGCCTTGACTTGCTATTCCATTTCTAGTTCCTTGAAACATGTCATCAGATTGTTTATTTGTGGTATTTCTCTCTTTTTGATGTAGGCATTCAAGGCAATACATTTTCCCCTTTGGACTGCTTTTGCTGAATCCATAGATTTTGATATCTTGAATACATTTATGTCATTCAGTTGGAGGAATCTCTTGATTCCTATCTTAATTTAATTATTGACTTTGTGCAGAATTAAGTGTTTCTCTTGGAGTTAATTTCTAGTTTTTTTCCACTGTGAGAGGAATACATGGCATGACTTCTGTTTTTCTGAATTCATTGAGACATATTTTGTGGCCTAAGATGGGATCAATCTTGGAGAATGGTCCCTGTGCTAATGAGAAGATCGTACATTTAGTAGTTCTTAGGTAAAGTGTTTTGCAAATGTTTATTAAGCCCATTTGTTCTAGAGTCCCAGTTAAGTCCAGTACTTATTTATTTTCTGCTTGGACAACCTGTCAAGTCTGTCTGTGAGGTGGTGAAGTCCCCTGTGGATGCACCTATGATAGGTATATATATAATTTAGGATTGTTAAATCTTCTTATTGAATTGCTCCCTTTGCCATTATCTGATGACCATCTTTGTCTTTTTCTTTTACCATTATTGATTTAAAGTCAATTTTATTTGATATGAGAATGGCTACACCTCCTTTTTTTTCTATTTGCACAATTTTTTTGATCTATCCTTTCACCTGTGTCCTTCTGAATTCTTGTATGTTTGATGTGTTTCCTGAAGAAAAAAAATGCTTTACTTGTGTTTTTTCATCCATTCCTCCAGCCTGTGGCTTTTGAGAGGGGCATTCAGACTGTTCATGTTAACTGATAGAAAACATCAAGTAACTTACAAAGGAAAACCCACCAGGCTAACTGCCATTTCTCAACTGCAATCTTACAAACCAGAAGGAATTTGGTCCTCATCTTCAGTCATCTTAATCAGAACACTACCAGCCTAGAATTTTGTATCCTATAAAACTAAGTTCTATACATGAGGGAGAAATAAAGACTTTTACAGAAAAAATATATAGTTGTATTGTAACAGTCTAATCAGCCGAGACTAGGAAGAAGCCAATAGTCTGACAAAATCAGATTTATTGACTTTGAGAGAAGGTACTCCAGAGGATCCATGATATGTTGCTCTACACAATAGGAGGAAATAAACATCTTTTGTAGCTTTAGGTTCTTGCAGATATATTCTAAGAAGAATGTATAGAGTCAAGAATTGGTTCTAGAGTGGCTGCTGTTTCTGAGGTGAGATTGGAGAAGCTGAATAAGCTGAGCATTGAGGGCAAGTGTGGCTTAGTAATCATCTATCTTAGTAATTGCCAGGTATAGCAGAAATCTAGGGACATCGTTGGTAAAAAAGTAGTAGGTATTCCCAGAGAGTGTTGTTCTGACACTTCATAGCCATCTAAGATCCAGTTTATTACATTATAATTCTTTCTTTGATCAGCATTCCATTTGAATATAATTATGACTATGTAAATGTATAATAGTTAAGTTAGGTAGTATAAAATAATTTATTTTTTTCTTTTATAATCTACTCTCAGTTAATATATTTTTGCTCAATTTTTATATACATATACGTATTGAAAGATTACGATAGGTAAGCAAGTTAACATACCCATCACCTTTATATAGATACCTCTTTGTGTGTGTGCGTAAGTGCATGTATGTGTGTTAGAACACATAAAATCTAACCTCTTAGCAAATTTTCAATATATGATACAATATCATTACCTATAGTCCTTCTGCTATGCATTTGATCCACAGTTTTGGGATTCTGTGATATGGACTACTCTTACTAGAGTGAGGTGATATCTCAAAATGGTTTTGATTTGCATTTCTCTGATGATTAAAAATGATGAGCATTTTTTCATGTGTTTGTTGGCCCTTTGCCTGTCATCTTCATAGAAACATTTTTAATCTTAATTTCACATTTGAAAATCTGTTAAAATCTTGCTGTCTAAAAGATAGAAATAATTTCTGTACTTGTTATGTGCTATGAACCCCTTATAAAATGTCTTAATTTGATGCAAATATGTAGGAGAATAAATGATGGATTTTTTTCATCTTTAAAATCCTAAAATACAGATTTTTAAATATCTTGACCTGAATCTACTTTCTAAATTTCCAGTCTTCTTGTGTGATTGAATCTGACCTCTTTTTTTAGCTCTTTCATGCCTAACATAGAGAAGGCCCCATCTGTCTGGAAAAGGATCCTTTAGGTTCAGGAGCATTTCCTACATCCAGGTGAAATCATCAGTCAAAAAAATTTAGGTCAGAGAAAAGTGCACCATCGACAGACTTTCTTCAATTTATTAAAAAAAAAAAAGATAACTCAGATTCAGTTTTTATTTTAACTAATGATTTGTATTGATGAGGTTTCCTTAGGTTTGTACAATTCTCTTTGCCTGGTTACTTTTTTCTCTAGCACATACACTAGGAGACAGTAGGCTAGTGACAGTGTGGTGAGAGAAGCTGAATTGTTGGAAAGTGACCTTGGATACTTGCTCTGGGCTGCCCAAAGAAAAGGCAGGGCCATCTCCTACTCCCCCAGCATTTTACCAGTGGGAGGGACTCAGCCGAAGTCTAGCTTTCTAAGGGCCAGGCCCTCCTTCCCTCCAGTAGGGAAACTACAGTCTCTGGTGCAGATAATGCCTATGAACAACTGGCAGGCACATCCAGACAGACATTCTCCACCAATAGGCCTGCTTTTTCACACTTGTCCATAGAAAAGTAGAGAGTGGAGAGTGGGGTCTTATCCCTTCCCCAGAATGGAGACTCTAACTACACACACAGCCACGTCCTGGGCCTGGCCTACCTGTGGGATAGACAGACTTTCTATTTAGGTTAGTCATGAACTTGATCTGCTGCTGCTACACAGCTGAGTGAACTCTGGTGTGGATTCCTGACAGAGGGAGTGGCTCCCAGCCCTCCAGACGCTTGTGCCTTTCTATCGTTCTTCTCACTAGAGGTGGAACTGACATCACCTGGATTTCCACATGGCTTTATCTCTAGCTTGGGTTACTCTGGTCCCACCTATATTCCTTCAAGTAATAATCATTTAAAGTTATGGCACATTATTAGCATCCTTTGCTTGCTCCAGCAACTTGCTTTCCGACCCTTTCCCACTCTCTGGGAGTTATAATGATTTACTGGAGGAAATTTTTTTAAATGTACTCTTCTTGGACTTCCCTATATTTCCTTAATTTTTTTTTAACCTTTAACATGGAAAAGACAGAATGATATCAGTGCAATAAGTTAGATTTTCAGCACTTTTATTGGAAAATTTGGAAAGAAAAAGCAGAACTACTTTGGAAAATGAATAGAATAGTGATAAATTATTCCCCCACACCCATATCACCAGAATTAGATATTGGATCCAAAGTAGAAGACAAAAAGTAGTCAAGTGCCCAACATTCTGAAGAGAGAAAATTAGGGAAGGTGAAAGACAACCACTTTAGAAGTTACTGTAAGGAGCCCATCTGGCTCTGCTACCTTCAACTGTTGTCCCAGAGCACCCAAGCCAAGTTAATACATTGAAAACATAGTAGGCAAGGAGAGACATGCAGGAGACAGGGAATTACAGGAGTCCTGAGACACTGGCTGTATTCTGTCAGAGGATCTGCAGAGTGCAGGTGGAGGAGAGCCAAGAAATCACTCATAGAGTCTGGAGATGCAGTAAGCAAGGGCATTCCATTCCCCAGCAGAGCACTTCTGCAGCAGCAAACTTGCAGACCTTTTCCTTGTATCTATCTGAGCTGGAGACCAAACAATTGGAGAAAGATAAACAGGGCAGACAGAGCTTAACTGTGCAGCAGCCTGTACTTTCATCAAGGCAAAGTACAAGGCACGTTTGACAAGGCAAGTTTCCTGTGGTTCAAGTTGACATAGTAAAAATTAGCCAAACTTGTGCATGCCCAGGCTGTCTATCCAAGATGACCACCTGCTGGAAGGATAACCTCAGTAGCAAGAAGCTGTGGGGTACCTTGTTGGGGCATGTATGAAAAAAGGAAGTGGAAAAATCTTAACAGTAATGAGACTGTTTCCATAAGACAGCTGGAGTACTCAACTGGGCCTCCAGTAAAAGCGAAGGTATTTGTCTGCCATCAAGATGAAATCAATGACCAGTTAGGGTCCACGACAGGAGCAGCAACATTCAATAGAGGATGGCAATACAAACTAAAGAAGAAATGCCTACCTTTTTTTATCTTTCCTATTTCCTTCTTTTAGGCTGCAACCCCCAAAGAGTTATTGATCCAGAAATAAGAGGGGAAGGGAGCAATGTTAAACTGTGCTTCCTCCTCACCTCAAGGTGAATCCAGCCAGTCCTAGGAAGAAGAGAAGGGATGATAATTTACTTGGATAGAAACCTGATATTTTTAACGGGGCTAAATTAAAAAATAACTTTTTAATAATAGAAAATTGTTATCAAACTATTATGAGATCTCTCTGAGAAAGACTCAGGGGACAACAAACGGAAATTCTGCATGGCCAAGTTGGGACAGCAATTGGAGGAAAAGAATGGACAATCATTGTTATGTTTATATTCTATTGGTTTATGCTATTAATATGAATAAATGTAGGCAGAAATAAATCTGAACAATGAGAAAAAATTATAAATAAAGTCTAAAAAGGCATACAGATAAATTTGGGCTTTATATGGAATAATGAGGGGAGCAGATTAAGAATGTTAAAGAGATGATGAGGAATTTTTATAATTTAAAATTTCAATGAAAAATGTTATGTCATATTTTTAGACATTAGCTTTTATTGGACATAAAGTGAGAAAGAAAAAGAATGAGCTCAGAAACGTTTCATGCACTCTTTTTTCTAGCTAACTGAGCACCTTTATATTTCCTGGATAACTACAGGGACATAAAAGGATTGTTCCTGCCCTCCTAGAACTTATTTTCTCTTTTCCTAGATGCTGAGAAGAAGGAAATCTTTTAGGACCAATTAGCAAAGGCACAAAAATTTCACAATCTGTTATCTTTCATGTAAGGGGGGAATAGCATTGGTTGATCACCTGCTATGAGCTAGAGGCTTTCACAATCATTATAGAATTTAATCTTGGGCATCGCGTAAAGTAAGTACTTAGTCCTGTGTGGGAAACGAAGAAATAGAGGTTCAGAACCATTACATAACATGCCCAAATTCACCCAGCCTTGTGAGTACCGGAGCAGTGATGAGACATCACTTTTGTCTGGTGCCAAACCCTGTGTTTTTTCCACTACATTGAGCTGTCTCTATGATGTCACCACCCAGAATTAAACTAAACATAAGGAAAAGTTACCTATTTTACAATTAGGATATAAAATCAATGTGGATCCATTTTAACTGTGGGCCTATTTAGGCAAATTCTGTATAATGTGGGGTCGCTTTGGATTCATCACTAAGAAACAATTCCTTAATAAAAAAGATCCATGATAATGTAAGTCTGTGTATAGAGTAACCAAACTAAAATTATATGAGATAACATAATAAAAGTATTTTTAGTTATTGAGAGGAAAGTACAATATCATATAAATAGAATGTCAATTTATTATAGAATTATATCTATAATTATATAGATATAATTATGTGACTCCATGGCTTTAAAAATTTACAGAAATTAATTTCCTTCGTTGCATTACCACACTACCTAGAAATTATACAACTGTTTTTCAAGCATGAAAATAAGAAAGAAAAGAAGCAGAAGCAACAATAACCCTCCCAGGGTGAATGTTACTGTAACACCCATCATGGAGTAAAACGTGTAATCCTTTCTTATGTATTGTCCAAGAAGAAGTATCATGATGACAAAGGGGCTGGAAAAGCTACATTCTGACTTCTGGTACATACTGATGCACTCAATTATTAAATCAGGCCAAAGGAAGATGCTTGTATAAGTAATTGGTATCTCTATCTATCTATCTATCTATCTAATCTATGTAATGTATTTATATCTTTATCTATAGCTGTACCTATATCCATATCTAAAACCTGTCCTTTTGAGTTATGCAGTCTTTAAAGATGAAAGCTATTTCGTGCACATTGATTCGAACACTTATGTGACCATTCAGATGGCAGTTATCTTTACTGTCCTCTGATATCTAGAAAGATGTAGGAGCTATCTTTATTTTCTTCTGATATCTGTAAAGATGTTTTTATTTCTACTCATATTGAACAGATTACTATAGTAGACAAAAGTAATGTTTCTTGAGTGCTTGTGACCAAGGAGCACATAGTGAATTCAAAACTGCTTTATTTAGGCTTAGGTACTAATAAACTTGTCTTGCTTAATAAAACTAAATGGTTTTTAATCTTTGGACATTGATATACACTGAATAAATGTGATTCTTCCACTAATGCTAAATTTTCTTCTCTCATCCAAGAATGTAGTTAACAGGTAAAAATAATTTGGATAATACAGTGGAATAACTTCTTTAGTAATTTCTTTTTCCTGGGGAACAAAATTTTCCATAGTTGCAGAATGTTCTTCTAGAAATTACTATTTCATGTTCTTTTCTCTTCCTTTTAACTATGGGGATGTTGCTGTAACTATTATCCCAAAGATTATATGGGAGTACAAAAAAAAAAACCCTGTCATTTATAATTTTAAATAGGGTACAGTTATTTTAAAACATTTATTTGGGAAGCATATATAAGAAATCTACTCTGTCCTGGGTGTCATGAGAGATATGAAATAAATACAACATAAATGCTACCATTTGGTTATAATAGGGAAGCAAAGTAGATGGGGGATATACACAAATATTTATAATACAACACATTGTATCAACAGTGTTATAAGAGAAAGATAAAAAAGGATCTAGTGATACAAGAATTCACAGTTGACCTCAGATTTCACCCAAAGAAATCAAGGAAGGCTTGAAGGAGGTTGCATATTAACTGGGCTTAAAAATGGACTTTGAAATTATTAAATGTTTTTAGTATTTTAAGAGAGTAGAGCAATATTTTCCTCTCTTGATCAATTTATTCAATTTATTATACTGACAATTTCTTAGTAGTAAGACATTCTTATGCTCTCTCAAGAAGAACATGCACATTTTAAAAATGTGATGCTGGATTTGATTTGCTTACATTTTGTTTTGGGTTTGCATACCTGTTCATTACATTCCAGGACACCAGCATGCTGTTTTCTTTTTGTTACCACATTTTATTATCAAATTAACATAAAATCAATCATGTAACGTTCCATCATTTCCCATATGCTGGAAGAATTTACCAAGGGAATCATTGGTCCTTTAAAAAATATAAAACAATTCCCTCATAAAACTGTATGAGACTTTGGACTCATTTTTTAAAAGTAATTCTTTGATAGTATCTTCAGTTGCCTCGAGACTATGAACATACCAATAACTCTGTTCAAGTTTGTTACTTCTTCTTGAGTTAATTGCCATCATTAATATTCTCTAAAAATTGTTCATTTCATTCATATCTTAAAATTCATTTGCATAGAAATTTACATAGTTGTTCTCCCTTATGGTCTTTAATAGGCTTCTTTTTCCATCCCTATATCATTTTCTCTCAAATTTTGTTTATTTGTAGTCTCTTCTTAAATTGGTCTTTTTTTTTTTTTTGCCTTTTAGTTAGTTTGTTTATTTTTTACACAGATTCTCAATCTATGTAAAAAGCTCTTGTGCCATGGCATCAGCCTAATTCACAGCAATCTCAAACTCCAGGATTCAAAGTATCCTCCTGCCTCAGCCTCCCGAGTATCTGGGACTACAGGTAACCACCATAACACCTGGCTTAGTAGGGACAGGATCTTACTCTTGCTCAGGCTGGTCTCAAACTCCTGAGCTCAAGCAGTCCACCTGTTGTGGCCTCCCAGAGTGCTAGAATCCCAGGCATGAGACACCATGCCCAGCCCTCTTAGTTTATTTATTAATTTTCACTAGGATGGCCAATCCTTAAAACAAACAATGTTGGGAAGTACAAAGATGGCCAAGAAAGAAGATACAAATTGGTTAGAGTAAATAAATAAAGGTAGAAAAGTGAGGAAGGTGATGTTTTCATTAAGTGAAATATTTCTTTTGCTAACAGCAGAGGAAGAAATGCAAGTTGGGTCCTCTAAAAGATTAAAAAAATATTGTTTATTTTGATAAACATGCTTTTTCATTTTTTAAAGATACCAGTGATCTTCACATTTCATTTTATTTTGTTATTTTAGTTTTTGTTTCTTAATATTTCAGGGGTACAAATGTCTTGGTTACACGAATTGTTTTTTGTACAGTTTGAGTCAAAGTTACAAGTGTACCCCAAACAAGGATAGTGTGCATTGTACCTGTAGGTGTGAATTTACCCCGCCCTTTCTCCTTTGTCCCACCTGCTTCCTGTTGAGTTTTATAACCAAATGTGCACATGGGTGTTGATCAGTTCCAATTCAATAGAGACTACACATGGTGTTTGTTTTCCATTTCTTATGACACTTTACTTAGAAAAACAGTCTCCAGTTCCATCCAAGTTGTTACAAAAAGTGTTAGTTCACCATTTTTTTTTACAGCGGAGTAGTACTCCATGCCATACATAGACTATACTTTATTAATCCTGTCATGTATTCCTGGGCCCCATAGATTGATTTCTTATCTTTGCAATTGTGAATTGTGCTGTGATAAATGTTCAAATGTATATGTCTCTTGATAAAATAACTTTTGTTTTCCTTTTGGTAAATACCCAATAGAGGGTTTTCTGGATCAAATGGTAGATCTACTTTTTAGTTCTCTAAGGTATCTCTGTACACCAGTATCTGTTGCTTTGGGATTTTTTGATAAAAGTCATCTCAGTGGGGTTAGGTGATACTTCATTGTGGCTTTGACTTGCATTTCTCTAATGATTAGAAATGTTGAGCAGTTTTTCATGTTTATGGGCCATTAGTCTCTCTCTCTATATATATGTGTGTGTATAATATATTCAGGTTCATTGAGGGTATAAAGAATTAGGTTACACTGTTTGCATTTATTAGGTAAAGTCCCTCTTATAGCTGTGTCCTGCCCCCAAGAGGTGTGCTATATTCCATAACCTCTGGGCCCATCCCTTCTTCCCTCCACCCTCTCCCTTGTTCCTCTCTTCCCCACCTTAAAATGTTTTTTTTTTTCTCTTATGTGGGTATGTATTAGATTGTCTATTGGTTTCATATTAGATTTGAGTGGCCCATGCCTATAATCTGGGAGTCTGACACAGGTGGATTGCCTGAGCTCACCAGTTGGAGACCAGCCTTAGCAAGATTGAGAATCTGTCTTTCTAAAAATAGCTGGGTGTTGTGGTGGTCACCTATAGCCCTAGCTACCAAGAGAATGGCTTCAGCCCGAGAGTTTGATGTTCCTGTGAGCTATGATGCTAGGGCACTCTACCAATGAAGTGAGACTCTCTCTCTCTCTCAAAAAAAAGAATTGAGTACACTGGATTCTTGCTTCTCCAAATTTCTGTTCATGTCTTTTGCCTCCTTTTTTCTCGGTTTGTCTGTTTGTTTTTCTTCCTGATTGCTTGGTTCTGTTTATTAGCCCTTCATTGGATGTATAGTATGCCAGTATTTTCCTTCATTCTGTAGCTTGCATATTCACTCTATTGATTATTTCCATGGCTGTACAGAAGTTTTTTAATTTAATCAGGTCCCATTTACTAATTTTTGCTGTTGCTGTGATTACTATGGTGATCTTCTTCATAAATTTTCCCTAGACTAATATCTATAACAGTTTTTCCAAAGTTTTCTTCTAGAATTCTTATGTCTTAGATTTACGTCTGTTTCCCATCATGATTTAATTTTTGTGTGTGGTGAGAGGTGCAGATCCCATTTGTGTCTTCTTCACATGGCTATCCAAAATAATGATGCTTTTTAAAGTGTTAAAGTCTATTTAAATGAGTATGGTATCTTAACAGAAAAGCATGCTTATAAAATTAAATATCTTCAAATATAAGTGATATGTGCTAAGACATACATTTATCTACAACGAAATTGCTATACCCTGAAAGTTTAAAAATACATATGCTAACCAAAATTAGCGCCTAGGGGAGCCAGTTTTAAGCATCTATTAGATCTCCTTTTGCTCATCCTGTATCAATAAGGAATGATACTTGACTTGTCCCATCTTTACTGTCCAAGGGTATTTCAGGAATAAATCAGGTCATATAAAAAGTATTTTTAATCTTATATAAACAAGTAGTTAATAATACTATGACATTTTCTGTAAAAATATATTTAAAGACATATTTTTTCATACTTGTTAATATTAACAAATTTGTATCTCCATCAATATACTGATCACATGGCTTTAATTTCAGTGTTTGTTGCTAATGGATTGAAATAAAGATTATTAAAGAACTGAAGTCTCGGTTACAAAACGTCTCAAGGCAACATTGTAATTCCTCTCTCATGTAGAGCAAGTGGCAATGTTAAATATCAGGACTGTCTCCATATTCAAATAAGCACAGGCATTTCATGAGGAAGCCTCTGTTATTTATATTATTTGCCCTCTCCTCTTCTATCAGCGAGCACAAGTACAATGAGACCCTAGAACAAATGAGCTTATTAAGATCATGGTTAGACATATCGTTTTTCAAATCACACTCTACAAGACAGATATGCTGGCAAAGCTGTAATAAATGTCAAGGCTCAAGGCATTCACCATTCTTTTCAGCAGCCCGATGGCTTGCCTAGAAAAGCTTTTCATAAATTTTGCTGCACACCTGTCAAGTGGCAGGTGTGATAGTCTGCTATCACGGAGGAGCCGGAGCTGTGATTTCTGGGCTGGCACCAGTGTCATCGTTTTCAACGCAATCATGTGCTTTTCTCTGTTTGTGACCAATGAAATCTCTGTGATCACACTGAGAATCTGTGCATCTTGGCAGATCTGCCACTGGTACTCATCACATAGAGATTATTTTAGATTGGCTGCCATAAGGTGTTATTTCCCATTTGTTAACACAATGGGGTTTCATGACTATGACAATTGAAACACGTTCATTTGTATTTGGGTTTTGTCTTTGTTGCAGAAACAAAAGCCCATTCCATCTTTCCGACAATCCCCTTAACCTTTTACCATCAATCCCCCATTTGAAATAACTGCAGTGCTAATTATGTCACATTTTTCCTTGGCAGAAAACAGAGGGGGCAGAATTTTATTTTGTTTTAACAAGCTAGATTGTGAGTTAGAAATAAACTTTGTGATCCCAATTATGTGAAACAAAATTATATTTCATATATATGCATACATATATGCTTAGAACATTTCTGAAAGGAAACTCATTAAATTATTTATAGAGATACCACCAAAGAGAATGGAAGATTTGGAGATATGCTAGTCAGGGGTCTTCCTTTTTTTTTTTTTTCCTGTATATTATGGTAATGCTTGGATTTCTATGATGATAACATATTCATTTATTCTTTGTATAATAAAGAAAGGAAATTTTAAAATGGAAAAACTATATCTTGGTATCAAGAAGAGAATAAGGTTCCATAAGACCATACTTCAATGAATAGTGTCATATATTTATATAGTGTGTTCATATATGTTTTATTACAAGATACTCCCCAAAACTCTGCAGATGATTAGATCACATATTAGCATTCATTTACATAGGTGAAACTTGAAATCTAATAAGATTTAGTGATGTGCTTCTGTTTCCAGTTAAGTTTCTAAATCTAGACTGAGACATGGGTCTTCTGACATCTAATTTAGTTCCACTCATTCAAGCTCCAACCCCTACTACTTCACTGTTTTCCATTCTGAAAGTTATAAGAGCATACTATTTTTAAAATTTTTTAATTTTCATGACATCTCTAGGTAGTGTATTTTTTTAAGTTACCAATATAGTCACAGTTTTATATTTTAAAAAAATATAATAGGTCAATGACTATATAGAATTATTGAGACATAAACAAAACTTTAGATTCTAGAACATAAGGGGAAGTTTCAAAACTAAGCTTCCCATCAAAAAAAAAAATTGTAATTATGTTTAACACAATGGCATTTTTATTGCAAACTTAGGGCAAATACCCTGGCTTATTGATTAATGGATGCCTACCATAAATATCATTTGAAAAAATAACTGCTACATGGAAATATTAGTTTATGTTAATAGCATAGTCTAGCTTAGTGGAATTAATAGCAATTCACCAGGTGAGCACTGGCACATTTTTAAAAACTTTAAAAATCTTTAAAGTCTTTAAATCTACTAACCAACAATAACTCAGGGAAAAATCTTAATAGGAGAATTTTAGAAAACTGCTTACCTTCCTACTACTTTTTTATCCCCAAATCTCTGCCCAAGGATGATAACACAATAATCTGTTACTGCTTTTCTTTCCTCAACACCTTTTGCAAATGTTTTGGAGGAGAGGTTAAATATTGGAAAAGGACTTTACCTCATGTTACATCGATGGTTTTAGAGCCCAAACCATAACACACAACTGAATCTCTATGTAAAAAGACTATATTCATGTATTAACTTTCTGGCGACTTTGACACCTGACCTGGAACAATTAGTACTCATTGTGATGACACTCAGCTCTGCCTTCCTGGCAGTCTTTGGGACTATGCAGAGACTGGGAGAAATACCTGAGGGAATTAAAATTCTCCAAACAACATTAAGTAAGTCATCAGTGACAACCAAACACTCATGACTACCAAATACCAGGGTCTTATGTCCCTCAGAAAAGCACCATGCTCCCCTTCAGCCTTGTCACTGTTTGCTTTGTACCTACCCCACTCTGAGCTCCTCTCATAAGTAAGGCAAAATGAAGCTCTTAACTCCCCCTTAGGGCTGCTAATGCTGCCTTTGTACTAGAAACATCAGCTGTCTCAGCCATAGGGTATGCTTTGCTCAACATTTACTCTAGAAGACATTAATCAAACCCATTACTGATTAAAGAAAAAACATAATGTTGTCCTTTGTAATTTTGGAGGCACATCTGTCATGGCGTCATCCTAAGTGGCCAACAAACACAGGTGACAAGCACCAGTCCATTCCTTTCCCAAGGGAGTCCACAGCTGCTGCTGGCACAAGGATTCTTGGAAGTGGCCAGCACTTCCAATGAGCATGTGTTGAACCAGGACGTTCATCCCCTGGAGGTGGCTGGGATTTGTGTGTGTTGAATCTTCTCTTAAAGTCCCTGGATCTGTCCCATGCCGCCCACATAGGAGGGCTTTCCTGACTCACTAGATGGGAGAGCTACAAGAGGCCTGTCTTTTGTCTCCAGGAGCTTGAAGGCAAGAGATACATATGTAACATTTAACAAACAATTGCTATGTTGATATTTCTCTTTACTTCCAACACGTTTCTCTGTCATGTGCAAAGATTTATTCAATACATGCCAGATAGCATGTATTCCTAAAAGCTTTATATAAATCAAACAGTTTGATCTTCAAAATGATCCTGAGAGAAAGGTACTACAATTATTTACATTTTGTGAATGAGAAAATCAAGGCACAGGGATGCTAAGGAATTTGTCTAAGAACAGAAATATAGTAAGTACCATCCTGCTGTCAGGTGTGTGGTCTTAACTACCATGTGGGGTCATTTTGTTTACTAACTTTTCTGCCTTCTCTGCCTTTTACTTACTAGTTCTTCTGCCAGTGTTTCTATCTAGAAAGAGCATTTAAAATTACTAGGTTCCCCCAGGCTCTTATACAGTCATGCATTAAAAAATAAACTAAACTGTTGATTTTGAAATAAAAACTTTGAGATTTTATTTTATTGTATGCAAAAATCTGAGAAAGTGACCAGAAGTTGGCTTTAATTATTTATGTATTATTAATTTAATATAATATATTCCTTAGAATGCTTAGTTGATATCCTCCCAAGGCCAAACACTTTATGGAAAGGGATGAATTTTGTAAGATAGTTCTCACCGCACAGTCCTAAGAGAAGAGAAGGCAAATCTGGCCTGGAAATCCCTGCTGACCTTCTTAGCGCTTCATAAGAAATGTCCTTGTTCTCTGGGCACATGTGCTTTTCCTTTCAGTAGCTATTGAAGTTGTCACTTGACAAGGGATTGAGAGGGATAAGACGGAAAGGGCATTCACCAGGATTCTATCCCCAGAAAACGACATTTCATCCTGGCTGAAATAAAGCATCATGTGTATATTGCCTTTGAGAAGGCTTAATGGAAGCTCTGGCACTTGCCTGAGTCCACAGCGTGTTTCCAGCATGAAGTAAATGTTTTAATTAATATATTTTACTTTGCTGCATTTTGGTCAGAAGTTTTCCTCCTCCCTGTTTCTTCTGAGTCTGGGTGTCACAGAAGTCCAGAGACAGTGCCTGTGGCTAGTCCCTGCCCCTCCAGGATTTCAAGCACTTTCTATGGGAATTTCAACACCCTGAGACATACAACTTCCAAGGACATCTTTACGTTCATGTTTTTAGCTTGCCAATTTTCTAGGTCCTAATATTCCTATGTTACATTAATCATTCCACTGGTCTCTCTCTCCAGCTTGGAAACAAATACCCACACCCTGCCTAAACGGATGATCAAAAGTTGTGTGTATGTGAACAAAGCACCAAGACTACCCATCTATAGGAAATGCTCATTAAGTGCTGACACTTTCTACTTTCTGGCATTATACTTGAATAGTTTCTGGGAAAATTATCAGACACCTGATGATTTAAAAGCCACGATCCTCTGGCAGCCTATGCAATCCTGAACAAAATGGGGGCCCTTCCCACTATGGCTAGATCCCTTACAAGGGAAGGACTTAAGGAGAAATGAGACCTATAAATAGCTCCTCACTGCAGTGCTTGAGAGTCGAGACATTTAAGCAGATGATAAGTGGCTCAGCTGGTGCATTTTCTCTGATATTCTTGCAATAAAGACTTGGATGACTGCCTTTTTAAATTTTTTAAGAGTTTGTTGTATTCAATTTGGCAGCAAACTGTAGTTTTTACTTAAGGTAGATGCAGGATGGTTATTTTTCATTCCTAAATGATAGCAACTATTTCAGTTAGTTAATTGTCAACATGTTAATGCTCCCCTAGCTGTATTACTGGAGGTTTTCCTCGTACCCATTAAGCTACCTGATGGCAGCACTGCTAACCTCCTTCACTGGAGATAAGCAGCACTGTCAATGGGTACACTTTCTACAACACCTTGATTCAATTGCTAACTGAGATTTCAAAAAGAAATAATATGAAAATACAATGTGCCATCATTCCTTTATAGGCAGCCAGATGAGCACTCTACTCTTTAAAAAAGCCAAAAAGAGAAAATAAAAATAGCTTCCCTACTGAGTCCAATTAAAGAATAAGTGTCCTGTAAACATTAAAATTTCATCATCAACACCATCTTAGAATTGTGCTAGAGGACTGTACACTCTCTGCAAATTAATTTTCATAAATATGTAAGGTAGATACTGTTGCTGTTTCCGTTTGAACAGACAAGAAAAAAAGAGGTTCAGAAATACTAAATGACTTGTACAAGTTCATTCAGCCGGTCAGCTCTCCAGTCAGGAGGGGAATTCTGGGTGTCTGATTTCAAAGCTTAGCTGTGGAACAGACCAAGCTGTTATTGAGATTGAGTTGTTAACTCATTGTAAGCTATTAGTCTCTTTCGCAGCACAAAAGGAAAGTCGATTTGCAGTCACTTTACTTGCTTATTGTGATAGATTATAGTAAGGCTACACACAGAGACATACATATATATAAAGTATTATGTTTATAATTTCTTAAAATAATACTACCACTTTCATATTATATCTGTAATTTTTTAACTAAATATCTCTTAAGCATCTTTTCAAGAGAACATATACTGAGTCAACATATACTTTCTCATAATTGCATTCCATTTGATGACGTGGATAAAATACCTGTGTCTAAACATTCCTGTATTAGAGGGCAGCCAGGTTCCAGGCTGCGAATTGACAATCATTGATACTGTCAACAGTTTCTCTCTAGATAAGATATGTACACACATGTCTGTGTATGTAGACATGTGTGTGTGTATATCTATCTATCTATCTATCTATCTATATTATAAATGAGGTCAAACAATTAAATTTACAAACTTCCTAGAAAAAGTGCTACATACCTCATTGTTGAATATCCCTACAGTCACCTTTGAAGTACTCCCCTTGGGAACCTATGCACCAACACCAGTGCTTGGTCCACCCTTCAAAGCAATTCTGGAACTCTTTTTTCTGGAGGAACCCTCATAGTTGTTATATTACTCTGATGCCCTATATGTCATCAAAATGTCTTCCCTTCAATATTTCCTTTGTCTCTGGGTACAGAAGAGGGCAAGATCAGGTGAAAAGGAAGGGTGTTCCAATAGTTATCTGTTTCCCAACTAAACCCTCCTCACGGGCAGTGCCATGTGAGCTGGTATATTGTTGTGATACATGATCATGAGTTGTGGGCCATGATTTTCAGTGAAGACTTTCCTGTGTCTCTACCAATGTTTACTTGGTCTGCTATGCTTCTGACTGTCAGCTGACAATTTTGATGTACAATTAGATAAATTTTTGCAATGTTTTCATTGGTTCTACTTGTTACTGGCTGCCCTGACCTCTCTCCACTAGTGATGCTTTCTCTTCTCTCAGAAAAAGTTTCATCCATTTATACACTGCCATTTTCTTCATGGCATTATCCTCATAAACTTGGACTGACATGTCCCTGATTTCACATCTACTCTTGCCAAGTTTAGCAGAAATTTACAAATGTCTGTTCCTTGTTCTAAGTTAAGCTGTGACATTCTTGCAACAGCATACAAAAACACACAACAATAATGAATGCCACTTAGCAAGACACTGCCACATGTTGACATGAACACAGCTGTGAAACACTGACATACCCAGGTTATGAAACCTTACCAAGTTGTTTGTACAGTGCTGCCAATATAAGCGCACAGTGGCAAGTTCAAACTTAATTGTCAGGCCTCATGTGTATATATTTAGAGAGAGGGAGAGCATGTATGCATATGTATATGTATACATAGAGTCATAAGGGATGTTATTCTGAAAGTAGAATGGCAGGCCAAGCAGATAAACCAACACACATTTTAATAAGCCATTTTGTCACTTAACACATCAAGCAGCAATGGATGAGATTATCTATTTCTCCATTTTTTCTCTAGATCTGATTCTTATTGCTGTTTTTAGTTATGGTCAATCTGACCAGTGAAAAATGACATCTCAATAGTATTTTATTTTATAATTCTTAATTAGTATGGACCCCACGGACAATTGAAGCAACATCAAAAATACACTATTGGGACCTGAACAAACTAAAGAGCTTCTGCACAGTCAAGAACACAGTAAGTAAAGCAAGCAGACAGCCCTCAGAGTGGGAGAAAATATTTGCAGGCCATGTCTCCAACAAAGGTTTAATAACCAGAATCCATAGAGAACGCAAATGCATTAGCAAAAAAAAAAAAAACAAAAAAAACAAAAAACAAGTGATTCCCATCACAGGGTGGGCAAAGGACTTAAAGAGGAATTTCACCAAAGAAGATAGGTGTGCGGCCTATAGATATATGAAAAAATTCTCACCATCTTTAATAACTAGAGAAATGCAAATCAAAACTACTTTGAGATATCACCTAACTCCAGTAAGATTAGCCCATATCACAAAATCTCAAAACCAGAGTTGCTGGCATGGATGTGGAGAAAAGGAACACTTCTACACTGTTGGTGGGAATGCAAACTAATATGTTCCTTTTGGAAATACATCTGGAGAACACTTAGAGAACTAAAAATTGACCTACCATTCGATCCTACAATTCCTTTATTAGGTATATAACCAGAAGATCAAAAATCACATTACAACAAAGATATTTGTATCAGAATATTTATTGCAACCCAATTCATAATTGCCAGGTCATGGAAGAAGCCCAAGTACCCATCAACCCACGAATGGATCAAGAAACTGTGGTATATGTACACCATGGAATACTATGCAGACCTAAGAAAGATGGAGACTTTACCTCCTTCATGTTTACATGGACAGAACTGGAAAACGTTCTTCTTAGCAAAGTATCACAAGAATGGAAGAAAAAATATCCAATGTACACAGCCCTATTATGAAACTAATTTATAGTTCTCAAATGAAAGCTACAACCTAATTCTAGCCCAAGAATATGGGAGGGGGGTGGGAGAGAGGAGGGGAGAAGGGCGGATGGGTGGAGAGAGAGTGATTGGAAAGATCACCTCTATGGTTTGTCTTACAAGGGTATAAGTGAATCTTTCTAAAACTAGAGTATAAATGTCTTAACACAATAAGTAAATGACATAAAGTCTATGTTAAGCAGTTTGATGAAAATATTTCAAATTATATATGAAAACACTACACCGTACCCCATGTTTGCATTAATGTACACAGCCATCATTTAATAAAAAAAATTCTTGATTAGTAAAGGTATAAAGGTACTATAATATAGATATTTACATTCAACAAAATATTCATTGCATTATTTGTTTTTCTATTTGGTTTGGCTTTTATTTATTGGGTTGCACATTGTTGTTTGTTGAGGGCTGCGAAGATCTGGGATGTGGCTCTCCATGCAAGCTCACAGTTAATCTGCTCTAGTCCTCTGGATGCTGGCAAAAGACACAAGACTCCTGGTCACAGAGAAAGGGCATTATTTCTCATCCCACAGGAAGTATCATGGGTATCAGCATGTTTATACCACTGCTCTTTGCCTCCATATCCTAAAGGGACATTGCAGATGGTTCTAGATGATGCTGACCATGCAGTGAGTTGTGCTGCAGCTACAAGAAACCTTTGCTCCAGAGGGAGACATTATCTGTGTCCTATGAAGTTGTTTGCCATCCATACATCCCTGAAGAGATAGTCCTGAATAAAGGCCAGTGAATTCCTTACTTTAAGATGTTCAGAAACACAAACGGCCCACAGAGAATTGTCGAGCAGCTTTAGGTTATCAGCCTTTCACCCAGTACATTACATGTTTTGTCACAATCACTATTTACAATAGCTTTTACATTTCTTCATGTCTACTCCTCCTCCTATGGTTCTTGGTCTTATATGTATGTTATCCTCATATTAAATTCAAAATAATATGGAAATAATTTCTCTAATTTTGGATGCAAAATTTGAGAAATTTGCTCTTGGTTGAAATGAAAACAGATGTCTAATTGCTCTTTAATGAAAATATGTGTCCTTCATTAGTTCTATGGTGTTTTTGCACTGACAAAAGAAAATAAAAGACATAGAAAGGGAAGGTCATGGGGACTTTAGCTCAATCAGAATAAAAATTTAAAGTTGATAACTTCTGTCAATGTGACTGCTGTTAATGCTGAGGATTAGCAACTTCAGGCCCCTGCTTGGATCACAACCCTGTTGTGTGGGGCTTGAAGCTTCTGCAGCTTGATGGTGGCAAGACGGGGCAGCGATGACAGAGTGTGAAAGGGTACAAAATTACAAGCACAGCACAGCTACAGCATGTTCCAGGGCCCAGAAAAATGTGAGGCCCTGAAACACCAACTAAATGTCTTTAGCATCCCAGTAACTGTGCTCTATCTGGTAAAGGATATGAAAGAAAAGCTTTGAGCCAGTCACAATATAAAGTTTATTTTTGTCTAGGCTGTAAGTGATTCTTTATTAGCTCTGTTCAATATGCAGCACTGGTTCCTCATAAAAAAACTTACATAGCCTCTGGCCTTTGTGACCTTGGACAATGCTGGACTACAGTCCAAAATGAATAACATTTTATTGAGTATATCACCAGATGTAAAAATTATCACACCAGATCCAGCAGAATTACCTCAGTGCCGTGAGGGGACAAGGGTGGGATGACTATGTCCACAATTTGTCCTGTCATTTGCCCTCCTGCAACCCCTCAGATGCCCATAAAGGCAACATTTGTGCTAAATGAACTTGAAAGGCAGAGGCAGCAAGCAAAGAGTTGTAAAGGTATCAGAATATAGAAAGTGACATTTCGGCGTGTACATGAAAAGAATTGGAATAAAGTGTTTTCAGGCAGCCCCACTTTCCGCTGTTTTGCCTTTCTCTCTTTTCACATGTGTATCCATCCTATGTGTGTGTGCTCATGCTTTAACACCATTTAACAGAACTGCCTCCTCTTTCTTTGATTTGCCCCTGTTACTTTGTTCATGTTTCACAGCTTAAAAAATAAATCAGTAGTAATCAAGTGTCTAGTATTCACACGGTATTGTGTAAACTACTGACAACTGATATGTAAATATTGTTGCAATACCTTACAGAGTATATGGTTCTCTTATTAAATAAAAACAAACACTCAGAAATCTCTGATACCAGAAAGATTATGCTTAGCGGCATGAGAAATCAACACAGGGTTATCTGAACTTAAAGGAGAAATACTTTGCAAAAGAAGCAGCATTTAGGATGATGCCTGAAGGGTGAGGTTTGTCTATAAAAGGTACATACACCAAAGGGTTCTCGCAGATTGAGGAACAAAGCCCTAGGGGACAGAACATTGCAAGGAACAGAAAATCGTCCAGTTTTAATAGGATGGTGCATTCGAATTAAAGTGTTTAAGAAAGCCTGGCAGTGGGACTACATCACTGAGAACTTTGCACTCCTAACCCAGTGTAGACACTAAGGTTGTAGTTATTGGAGGGCCACCTTCATCAGAGGAATAGAGTCAGTAGGGAAGACATTTTGGAAATTTAATCTGGAAGAACTACATAGAACACATTAAAGAGACTAAACAATACTCAGGTAAGTTTAGAGGTTAATAGAGCAGACAAAGCTTTGCAGTAGGTATAAAAACAAAAAGGCTACTTATAGATCTTGCTGTAGGGATTGAATCACAAGATGGGAAGAAATAGGGAGATGCCAGGAGGAACAGAATCACAGAGCTCTCCGGGGATCTTGAGATTGGGATCTTAAAGAGCAATTTACTTCACTTTAGTGCATTAGCACATTGAGTTTTACATCCTGTCTTTCACTCTTTTCCTTACCATTTTTTTTCTTTGAGACAGAGCCTCAAGCTGTCACCCTGAGTAGAGTACCGTGGAGTCACAGCTCACAGCAGCCTCCAGCTGCTGGGCTTAAGTGATTCTCTTGCCTCAGCCTCCCAAGTAGCTGAGACTACAGACAGGCACCCGCCACATGCCTCATGCCTGGCTTTTATTTATTTATTTTTTTTTGGTCATAGTCGTCATTGTAGTTTGGCAGGCCCAGCCTAGATTCAAGCCCACCAGTTCTGGTGTATGTGGCTTGTGCCTTATCTACTTGAGCCACAGGCACCGAGCCTCCTTACCATTTTATATATAATATATTGCTGTTCTAATGTTCTCTTTCTCTCCTTTTCTCTACTTGAAGAATAGAGAAGCATCAGGAGCACCTGAAATCAACTTGCCCAGCAGCACCATGGACTAAAGGCCCTGCTAACAATACAGCAACTGTGCAATGTACCAAAGAAAAAGACAGCTCAGGCCTGCTCTTTAAGGGATAGATGAATTCACTGAGATTTCAAGACAAGTAAGTACAAGTGACAAAAACATGCAAAAATGATCACCAGCAGCTACCTTCAAGTGCATGAACAAGAGCATCAAGAAAGACAGAGGTCCCCTGGGAAGCGAGAAAGAAAAACAGAAGCCAGGAGAGGGCAATGGGGTGGCTGTTGTCAGATGGGGAAGCTGTGAAAAATCTTCTTGATCAAGAAAAGTCAAAGTGTGACAGAAGAATTACTATGTGGCTTAGAAAAGTAAGAGGATATTAAAGGCGGAGGCAAGGGCAGAGGCCATGACTTACCAGGGAGTTTCACATGAACCATGAATTTCCTGTTCTGGCATTTTACTCCTATCTACCTCATTCTCATCATCCCAGCCACACCCAGGCTACACGTGATGAATGCAACCGCAAAGATATCTACGTAATGTCATAAACCATTAGGAAGCAGCATCCTATTTCTGTGAAATATCTCTTTCCAGGTATTTTTTATACTTCTAAGTCCTGTAAAGCAAAATCGTGCAATCTGGATTTTGCATAAAGAAATGTGACCAGATTCCTGACACTTATAATCAGAGACAGAATGCAAGTTAAAGATTCAGAGTAATTAATTTCTGTGCCAGAAAAGTGGATCACCCTCTACCTGAGAAGCAGGACTACTTGGCATCATTTATTAAAGGATTAAAATGTTGCCACTAAAAATGGCAGATTTGAAAATTTCAGTGTGTCCCTTGCTATGTATTACAGTGGAAATAACCACTCCAGTCTGGGAACCAGAATTCCATGTGTACGCTATACTTTATTGATTTTGTGATATTCTGTAGGTTTCTCTAAACTATCTAGTAGAAAAATACATGTATATGTATAAATACATATACTATATATATATATACAGTTTATTATATATATCAAAAATAAACTATAAAAATAAACTGTAAAATCTTATATAAGTGAAAGCACTTATAGATTATTACTGCCAATTTTATAATGTCCTGTAGCATTCAAATCCTGAAGCTGGTGGAGGTTTAGAGAAGTTTGTTAGAAATAGCTATTTCTGAGAATTCCCAGGGCATGCAGACTTGGCTACTATTTACCAGCAGGAAACCACTATTTATTCAGGGGTAAGAAAAGCAGTTTTCATTTCATTAGATACTAAGACAGAAAATTATTAGAAAATATAATTAAAGGTCAGATTCAGGTTTTGTCAGACTTAAAGCTATAGTTGGAAAACCTCTTTTAGAAGAAGAATATAAAGTTAAAAATATATAATTGGCACAAAGTGAATATTTATTTAGAATGAGGAAATCAATCACAACAATTACAGAATTTAAAAAGGCTAACAAACACATACACTGCAGGAAGATAAGACGGCACAAACATTAATATATCTTAACCCCAAATTTGAGAAAAACATTATTGTACTCCCTTTCTTTCCATTTAAACTCTGGGCAAAGAATACCAGTAATGAAGATTAGATTCTGATAGTTAGCAAGGATAATTTGCTATTCTCCTTGAAATATCCTCCTGGAAAAATCACAAAATTCACAGCATGTAGGTAGAACCCAGATAGCAAACTGAACTATGCATTCCAAAGTGTGGTCCTACGCCCCCTGCATTAGATTCCTAAGGGTTCCTGATTTAAATGCAGAATCACCAGTTCACAAAGCTACATAAGGAACTGTAGAGGTGGAGTCCACAAATCTATGTAGTTGACAAGTATCGCAGGGAATTCCTATGATTGTTGCATTAAATCCTGAAAATGGCGGAATCGTCCATAACGGAATAGGGAGATTAAAAGCAAGGTCCTTAGATACCATGAAGATACCTCAAAGAATTTCCTCAAGTCCAGAGTTGCTGGAAATTCTAAGGTGAGGGGCATCACACATTTGAATTCTCCATCTCCTTCTCAACTGAAGTATACTTTCAAAAAACTCATTCCCTACTCTCACAGCAACTCGACTTTGTGGCTTCCCATTACTGCTCTTTTGCTTTTTCTTCCCCAGTTTTTTGCCTGATGCCACTTAATTTTAGATGTTTCCTTAGCCCTCCTGTTCATTCTGGACTCTCAGGACAGAATGAAATCTCAAACTCAACCAATGCTTTAATTTCCTCTGCAATATCCCTGACAATGTTACTACGTGGCTTTGGCATCATTGAATCTAGTGAAAGGGAATCTGAAACTGCTTGTTGCATATTAGAAACTGCTAATTCTTAGAATGATCTGCTCCATCACAAATCAAACTATCTGCCTCTGTAGCTTGCACTATTGGCTATAGTTTGCTTCTTAAAATATACTTCTGGCAATTGTACTCCCCTTCCACATGACAGGTTTTGCTACATCCCAACTGATGAGTATTCAGCTTTGAATATTTTGTAATGTATCCAGGATGAATGTATTCCATGAGTGTGAAGTAAATTGAAATTGAAAATCTCAATGACCATTCCTGGGATTATACCTTTATAGCCATACCCTCATTTATATAAAAACTTCAAAATTATACAGAAAAATAACCTATTTCTGGAATGAATCAGCTAAAAGCCTGGGGAAATTTGTTTGTTTGGCTTTTTTTGTGGATTTGTTTGTTGCGGCAGTGTCTCTCAAACCAGGGTGATTCTCCCCTGCCCCACCTCCAAGAATTTGACAAGGTCATGGTTGTCACACTTGAAAGAGGGATATGATTGCTATTTAGTGGATGGATGCCTAAGATACCACCAAACACCCTCGAGTGCACACAGCAGCTTCCTCCCATCCCACAGCAAAGGATTATTATCCCGACCAAAATGTCCATTGTCAAGATCAAGAAATTTGAGAAACTTCAAAGTAATCAACACACAAAGAGTGTGTGCAATGATTGCTTGATTTGCTTTATCTTTTGTGCTTGCTTTCAAAACATCTGTAACCTTCCCAGTCTTTGTCACCTTTCACCTGGGAATTATTTATATGTTTTTAAAAGTTAGAACCAACATTGACAATGATATTAATAATTTAGACATTTATCTTTGTGAGAATCTGAAAAATGCTGACTCTTTGGAGATCTTTGAATATTTCTGCCCATATATAGAATCTATGTGGCCTGAGAGAATTAATTCTTCTCTACCTCTAAAATATTAATAAAGCAAGTGTCAGGGGATGATAGTCTTGCTTTGAGATAAGATATTTAAAATCAGCCTTCTATATACACTCTAACTCTACTTGAATAAAACAAACATTCATGTAAATATGTTCAAAATACCATGCACATGTTAACCAAAGGTAAAGTCAAAGTAATTTTTAAACATTGTTACTCTTTTGAGTTTTACAATCATTCATGTATTTCATATGTGCCATGCACTGGGCCAGATGCTAGTGATGCAGAGAAATTTGGTTCCTGACCTTGACAAAAGAATCTCCTGAGGAAGACGGAAATACAACACATTTTCTCAGAGCTTGCAACCTTCCTTCTAATTCTGATAAAAATGAAAATGAAAAAAATGAAAGAATCAGAAGATCAGTTCTTCATTCTCTTGCTGCCAAGCCTTATAACACCACACCATGTGTGCACTGCTCCTCTGCTGACATGGCAGACCTCCTGGCCATATTCTACAGAGGCCAGCTTCTCTGCTGACAATCTGGATGCCATCCCTCCCTGCCTACTCCAGGGCTTTCCTGGAGTTATCTCCCCCATTCTGCCTTACTGCAGCATCCTTCTCCCTCCTCTGTATCATGTGCGTCATCCTAAAGGCGTGCTATAATATCTACCACAACTAGCCCCAGTCCCATCTCCCCCTCCTCCCCTTTCCACGTTCCCTTCATCCTCTTACTTCAGGCTCCCCACATCATTCGGTACACTTCATCACCCCTTTTTGCCTTAAATATTTTTTTAACTTGGAATTTGATATATCATATTCTCCTGATTCACTTTTTCACCCATCAGGCTGCTTCCTCTTGGTATCCTTTGCCAGATCCTCTTTATCTCCCCAACCTTGAAATTCTACAGTGGGCTTTACTCAGGTGACCCCATCTGCCCCAATAGTCTTCAGAAACACATTCTGCATGCTGATAACTCCTAAATTTAGATCTCCAGCACAAACCTCTCCTTTGAATCTTTCTACCTGTGTTACAATGTCTAATGGGCATCTGAATCTAGAAAATCTGAAAAACAATTCTTGATCCTCTCCACTATCCCTTAGCAAACACATCCTTCCCCATAAGTCCCCGCCACAGTAGTTATCAGTGTAAAATATCTAGTTCCTTAGGTAAAAGTCTTAGACTCACCCTTTGTCCTTCTCTATTTCTCATAACTTTAATTCTAATCCATCGCATAAATTCTGTGAGATCTACATTCATATAATACTCAGTATGTGATCTCTTCTTTTGTACCAACCTGATCTAAACCGTCACCATCTTTCTCCTGGATGCATCATGATCCTCCAAGAACTCTGCTTCTGCTACAGTCAATCAACAGTAAGTTCTCCCTACAGTAGCCAAAGGAAATCTTTTAAAATAGAAATTATGGGCTTGACACCTGCTGCTCAGTGGTTAGGGCACCAGCCTCATGCACTGGGGCTGGTAGGTTCAAACCCAGACTGGGCCTGCTAAATAATAATGACAACAATAAAAAATTGCATGGTGTTGTGGTGGATGCCTATAGTCCCAGCTACTTGTGAGGCTGAGGCAAGAGAATCACTTAAGCCCAAGGGTTTGAGGTTGCTGTGAGCTGTGATGCCATAGCACTCTAGTGAGGGTGACATAATAAAACTCTGTCTCAAAAAAAAAAATAGAAATTATGCTATATTGCTGTTCTCTTAATGCCCTGAAGTAGTTCTCCAACACTCAAGTAATATCCTAAGTCCTATCACACCCTGCCTGATCTGACACTGATTATCACCCTACTCCCATTCTGTCATTTTCCTTCATGTTCATGACACTTTGTCGACCTTTGACAAATGATCTCAAATGATCTCCTACCTCAGTATCTATATAGTCACAGTAACTACTTCTTGAAACATTCTTCCTTCACATAGTCAGCTGGCTCAGTTCTTCCATGTCTCTGCCCAAAAATTATTTTTGTCAGAGACAAGCCTCTCTGCTAATAGCACCCTTACTTTATCCCCGTAATTCTATAATTTTCTTCTTAGCCTTTATTTCTACTTAATATTATAACTTACTTGTCTGTGTATTTCTTATTTACCTAACTGTCATAACAAACTCCATAACCATGGGGTTTTGTTCTCACTTCTATTCCTAGTGCTGGGAACTATTGGTGGAATACCATAGGTACTTAATAAATATTTGCTGGAATACTAAATAAACTGGTTTCCATATTTAGCCTGACGTCACCTAGAATATGTAGTCTTAAATTCTGTAAACATTTTTCATTTCACCTATATACCGACCTTGTACTTTCAGAAGCAACATACCTTTTTTAAAATAGTTAACTGGAAAAAAGTCTTCATACACAATACCTTTTATATTTGGACACATCTTACCTTGAGATAAGATCAGACACAGAATTGTATTCTGGTATGACACAGAATACAATACCACAGCACATCAATTAAGTGCAAATGAACAATAAAATAATTACCAATATATAAAAATATTTATAAGAGTTTGTACATGTATACTTCTTAACTAAAATAGAATGGCCTTTGGAGGCTGTCTCAGAAATGGGAGAAATTTGAACTCTTTAAAGAGAATTGCAGTCTATTTAATGGCTTTAAACAATGTGTTGATGGAAGAAGCAATATCTCTGTCCTTTCTAAATTAGGTTTTGATACATTCCCTGACATCCAGCGTTTGAAGTTCAGCAAGTTGACAAAACTGGAAGTGCACTCTGTCAATAGCAAATAGAAACATATATTTGACAATCATCCCAAAGACTGTGCAACAAAAAAGAAAATAGGAATAGAGTTAGCAAGTTATAGCACACAAAAGCTATAGAGACTAATGTTCCTAGTGTCCTTAAATGGACTTATGTACACTGTTAACCTCCTGGAAGCACTAAAATTGTGCAGCAAAGAGCTCTTTTCCTCAACCTTGTTGAGAATAAAAATTCTAACATCTGTTATTTGGTGTTAAAAAGTTTTTATTTTTTTCAGACAGAGTTTCATTCTGTTGCCCCAGGCTAAAATGCAGTGGGGTTAGCCTACCTCATAGCAACCTCAAACTCCTGGGCTCAAGTGATCCTCCTGCCTCAGCCTCCTAAGTAGCTGGGACTACAGGCATCTGCCATTCCTACCTAGTTTTTCTATTTTTAGTAGAGACAAGGTCTCACTCTTGCTCAGGCTGGTCTCAAACTCCAGAGCTCAAACACTCTTCACCTTGGCCTCCCAGAGTGCTGAGATTACAGGCATGAGCCACTGTGGCTGGCCCAGTAAAGAGTTAATTTGACGTCTTCTAATATGATATTGAAGCATTGACTTTGGAGAAAAGAGGCCTGGCTTCTCATTCATTGAACATTTGTATAGGCTTAAGTCTCAATTTCTTCATTTTTCTCATTAACTTATAAAAGAAGAGTTCCTCATTTTTCTCATTACCTAATAAAAGAGGACTTAGACAAAGTAATTCTTCTCTGTGTCTTCTACTTGGGACAAATTTGCAATGTAAGTCACAAAGCCACTTACTGGAAGTGCTGAGATCTGAATTTGTATTCATCAAGATAGGTGACGTTATGTTGGGATAACAAACAACCTCTGTGTCCCAATGACTTAAAGCAATAAAAATCTATTTCTGATTTATGTTACATGTCACAGGCATAGTATGGTCCTGCTGATAATTCAGAGAACTGGTTAATGGAGGGCTTCATCTTGACACATGTTTCTACAATCACTGAGGCAGAAAGAAAGGAACATGGCACTTAAAGCTTCTGACCAGAATAACATGCATCACTTCTCCTCACATTTCATTGATCAAAGTCACATGGATACACTTCAAATGGAGTGGGGAAATACATCCCTCTGTGGGCACGGGAGGAGAGCCAGAATATTTGAGAGCAGCCTCAAGGACTACCAGAGAAACCAATCTGGGTCAAGAGACCATGCTGCTTACCTGGGTATCAGGGACAAGTTTGTTAGTAGTTCCTGGTGTGTGTCACATCATCACTGCTGATCTATCACTTTAAGAAGTTTACTAGGGAAAAACAGAGGGGAAAAAAGACTTACATAAACATATTTTATGGAATGAAAGGATGTATTTTGTGTCTTCCACTTGGACAAATGATATAAAATATGTTCATGACATAAAAATATATGTATGACATGATCATATAATGTATTACTATTTTTAATTGAGTTCATTTATTATAAAAGAAGTTGAAGCTTATAAATAATCATGTCATTAGCAAAACAACCATTTTTTAATTTTGCTATCACAGCTAACCAAATCCCATAAAAAATTTTAAAACAGCAAAGTGATAAAATACAGCAGCTTTTATTAATTTTTTAACTTAATTATTAAGTAATGACAATAAATATATATTTTACAGAACATTCAAGAGCACAAAATATCAGTAGTGCAAAGCACATCACCCCATCTTCTCTACCTTAGTCATCCATCTTCTATACATCACAAACATCCCGGTTTTTAGTAGGCTGTCTTTACAATTTATGATGATTTTTATCTCACAGATTTGGTTGTGTGTAGCTGAATTTATCAATACTTCATAGGTTCTCTTTTGTTTTGTTTTGTCATTCTTAAAAATGTATTTTGAATACACAGATCATAAAAAGTAAAATAAAATCCCATGTTTTTTCAATACTTTTAAAATTTAATTTCCATTAATATATATGAAGCATTAAAAATTATTTTTGATGAAAGATGTGATACCATAATGTCAGCTTATTTTCTTATAATTTTGTACATAATTTCCTCAGTATTAATCATAGAAAAATGCATTCATTTCCACAAATCAGTAATGCCATTTTTGTTGTATCCTAAAATGTTATGTGTGCTTAGATCTATTTTTGAATTTACAAATATGTCTTAAGAACAATATTTCAAATGTAGCATTTATTAGATCATGATGCAATTTCAAAAATTTTAAATCTCTTTTTACTAAAACAAGTCTTATAAAAGGAAAAACTTCCAGAATAGCAAAATAAAGATCTCTAAAGAAGCTACTCTTTAAAGTTAATGAGAATAGAAAAAAATCCCAAAATAAACATTTTCAAAGCTGAAAATTAATTAATAGTTCACAAAACTCCAAGGATCACTTATTTGAGAAAAGTAGCTGAATCTTCACAAGACCAGTGAAGTTTGTTGTTTTTACTTGCCCTGCTTACATCTTGCTCTTTCAACATTTATAGTAACTTTGTAAACCAACAGCCTTGGATTCTGCTGTGAAGACCATTAGCCTAGTAGCTACTGAGTGGGGAAGAATGAATTTGGGTGCCCAAAGAAGCCCGTGTACAAATAATTGTTATTAGTTGACATCTCTGGCAATTCATTGGAAACCAGCTCTCCTAGGACTCATCTTTATTTGACTTAACTCAAAACTTGCTCTGTGGGAACAGCCCTGTCTTCAGGGGTATTTGTGTGTAACAATCAGGGTCAACTGTTCAAGGTTTCAGCTGTGGGCAGTGATAACAGCTGGAGGAAACAAGAGGTTGACCATCAAAACATAAAAGAAAAAGCTAGTAATGAGGTTCCGTAAGGGTTTTTTTTTAAAATTCTGACATACTCCTGGGATAGAAGGCACAAAGAAGTTCAGGGCTAAATACATGCTCAGCCCTTTGGCAAAGACGGTGAGAGTTATAGATTCCACACATTTAAGGAAATCTCTGTCCAATCAGCTGAACACTAGGCTAACTGAACAAAGACTTCAGTACACATAAAGAGTATGGACTTTACAAAATTAGTTCAGAAAGGTCACCACACAAACAAACAGCAAAACAACAAACGCTAGTGAAGAGATCTGATTTCCAGAGTTGCCACTTATATTATTTAAGATGTTGGGGGCATTTTCAACAAAAAAAACTCAGGACATACAATGAAATAGTGAAGTGTAGCCCACTCACAAGAAAATAAGTTAATAGAAAATATCCCTATGGAAGTCCAGATGTTGAACTTAATATGCAAAGAGTTTAAATATAAATATATTCAAAGAACTAAAGAAAACATGAAAAAAAGTTCATCAAATATAAAATAACAATTAATAGATATTTTCTTAAAATAAAGAAAGAACCAAATAGAAATTCCTAAGGCAAAAGGAATAATAACTGGAATAAGAAATGAACTACAGGGCAAGGAGGGGAAAGATGGTAGACTAGAAGCAGCCTGCACGTGCCTCTCTCAAGGAGAGGACTGAAGTTGCAGGTGGATATTAATCTATACACGGGCCTTCTTGGAAAGAGTGTTGGCAATCAACAAAGAAACAAGGGACATTCAGAGTGAGGAGAACTTCTTTGCGATTAGAAGGTATTTGGGGGAGGTATCAACACATGAGGAAGGACAGGAAGAGAGAACCCTGGGGCTCCATGCTCCCATGTGGGCAGTGTGGCCCAGGCTGTTAGGGGATCCTACCTCCACTGCAGAACTCTGGACTGATCAGGGACCTTCTTGGGGTCTGTGTAGCAACATTAAACCATCTGAGCTCTCAAGTCCAGGGTACCAGGTGTAGGCAGGGCTTAGCTTTATTGCTGCCACCTCTTCATCAACTCCACTAGGCAAGTAAAGGATCAAGTAGAATAGATGTTTTCCTATGTCATACCCCATGACTGGAAGCCAAGCACCCCTTACATAAAACAGGGGATTTGAGCAGAATGGGTACCACAAATGCCACATAAGAAGCCTCACTGTGACTTTCTCCATAGGACCTCAGCAAAGGAAATGCCTGATTGTTTAACAGACCTAGCTCTGCATCCCCATCCTTGCAACCCTCATGCTACCAACTATACTCACATGGCTGTACCTCCATAGTTCCTGCACTGCTGCCTCTGCCATGGCTCTACAGATAAGGCTCCAGCACTGCTTCAGGCCCCAAGGCTCCACTCCCAAGGCTCTGATGCTGCCAACAAGTCCATAGCTCTGCCCTCAGGTTCCAATACTCCCCTGGGACCTCAAGGTTCCACCCTTGAGGCTTCACCACTGCCACCAGGCCCCAAAGCCTGGCCCATGAATACCTGGCAGTGCCACCAGGACCCCCAGACCAGGCAACAAAGATCCCCATGACCCTGACTCTAAGGAGGCTCCTATTGGCTGCCTGGTGAGAATTGCCCCCATAGTCCAGCACTCTAACAATGACTGCTGGCCTTGAGCCACCATGGCACCTAGACCTGGTTAAAGTGAACACCTGAGCACACGTATTCTGGTCCGGAGCTCCACCCAGGCTGCTACCACCGCAGGCCACCTTCCCTTTACTCACAGGAAGATCTGTTCCGCCAGTGGCTGCCATGAGAAAAGGTGCCTCACTTCCTCTGGTTGCCCAGAGATACAGGGCGTGTCTGTCCGGGATAGCCCCAGGGGCGCAAACCTTATTGTTCATGCCACTGCTACTGTTCTGTGCCTGGGAGCAGCGCCTGCGCTCCCGTCAGATTGTCTCTCAGCTGATCCTCTTCTCCTTACTCCCGTGCCACAGAATCAGCACAGCTGAGCAAGGGCCCTTCCCTGTCCACACCGCTCCAGAAAATGCCCAAGAATCTGGACTCCATGGTGGACAGGCTTCCAGACCTCAGGGTGAGAGTGGAGGGGAGCACTGGGAGTTCAGAGTTGCAGGTAGAGAATATATACAGTTTACAGTTTTATGCCTGGCAGGAGAGTGCCATGGCACCCTAGTACTTGTGGGAGGTCCAGTTTTTAGAGGACCTCTTGTTTGGACTCTGCTCACTTCTTTGTATGGAGTTTACTGCAAGCCCTTCTCATGGGGGAGGGGACGTCCATCGTCCATCCATTGGCAATGGCTTGAGTACCTTTTGTTTGTATCTTTGGTGTCAGGGCAGAGCTCAGGACTAGAATACCATGTGCAGAGCTGGCAGACTCCCAGGCGGGGCTGAGTCAGCAAGGTTGATATGCATTCTTCAGCCTTCTCTCTTGGCTCAGCTCCAAACCATCAGTTTACTTGCTAAACTTGGGAGCCTCTGTGGAAAGCTGGCTGCAGTCCACCATCTTACCTGCACCCCCTTTCATCATAATTATTTCTTTCTATACTGTAATGAATAAGAGTCCTAGTTGAAATTCGAATGGCAAAACTTTATTATATTTTAGACCACTTTCCAAAAGTTATTATGCAGAAAGAATTTATACACAGGAGGACTATGGTGGGACCACACCTACAGTGCATCACACAAGGATACATGTGAAACTTACTAGGTGTATAATATAAATGTCTCAACACAATAATTAAGAAAATGCCATGAAGTGTATGTTGACCAGTTTGATGAAAGCATTTAAGATTGTGTGTAAAACTAGTACATTGTACCCCATGATTACATTAATGTACACAGCTATGACTTAATAAAAAATAAAATAAAAAATGACATATTTAGGAGAGTATCATTAGCTGAAAATTTATTAAGAATTAAAATACCAGAATTATGACATTATTTTAATATACAATCAACTATTTAAATCAAGTGCTTTAGACATGCCCCATCAAAACTTTTCCCTGTAAATGAAATCAACTGCTGGGTTAGTTGCATGTCCTTATTTCCTCCACATCTCAAATTACTAAATCCCTATCATATTCAAAGAGGTAAAACTGAGTGTTTTTATGTGCATAGAGTAAAATCTTCATTTGACCTTTATGTAATGCTTGAAAGACATAAAGAATTGATTGATTGCCAAAAACAGGATTTAAGTTGACATTACAATTTTAAGGTTGATCAGCTCTTTGCTGATATATTTGGAAAGCACACCAAAGCAACATTTAAAATATCTTGATTTATTTCTTTTTTCCCCATGCTAAGTGCCCTTGTGTTAGTTGAGGGTGAGGAGTGGCAAACTGAAAATCCATGCAGAGACACACACAAACACACTCCCCATGCTAAATGCACTTGTGTTAGATGAGGGTGAGGAGT